>NW_026705275.1:0-125001 GCF_029867415.1 Vicia villosa | reverse complement strand
CCGCCGCGTCCAGGTGGTGCTCAAAATAGCAGCTCAGTGTGGTGAACCGTACATGAGGCCCAGATGTCGTGACGCACTGAAAGTGAGCAACCTCGTGCTCCATGCCCAAATAGAGCGTCATCCACTCAATGGCCTCGACCCTCTGGATCTGGGAGTGGTGCAACAGCGGCCCCCTAATCGGCAGGTGGAGAAGACATTGCACGTCATGCAAGGTGATCGTCATCTCCCCAACCGGCAAGTGGAAAGAGGACGTCTCCTTGTGCCAGCGCTCCACAAATGCCCCCTGCATGCCGGTGCTGATGGTGGTGTACCCCGTCATGCAGAGCCCGCTAAACCCTGAACCTCGCACATGGTTGTTAAACCACTCAGCTGCTGGTTTAAACAGACTGAAAATCTTCCGGGCGTGGTTCACCATTTTCAACGGCTCTCTCTCCTGTTACAAAAAAAAACAAATAAGCGACATATATTAAATAAGCGACAAATAAACGGTTAAATTATAAAAAATGGTGACAAATAAACGGTTAAATTATAAAAAATACCTCTCCCTCCCAGTGTTTACGGTGATTTCCGGTAAACAACCGCTAGTCTTCCAAACTATAATAAATATGATTTGGTTACTTGCAGGATCGACTAGATTGATCCTAGGACACATAGTCAAGAAGATTGTTATCAATGTTTGTTCGAACCATATTCATTGTTTTTCTTCTTCAATAAGCGTTGTTCGATTAACAGAACAAATAGTCTCGACAATCACTTTGTTATATATAAATATGACTTCATCGAAGTGATATGACATAAAAATTAAAAGGACAATTGAAACGTAAAGAATCTTAAACTGCAGAAATATAAAAGACTTTGAAAGTAAATAGCGTGAAAGTAATTCGAAAGTAAATGACGTTAAAGTAAAGATGCAGAAACGTAAATGGCAAGAAATAAACGAAATGCAGTAATTCTGAAAGATAAAAACAAAAAGATAATACACATGTATTAAAATGGTGGTGTCATACGTACATTTTCTCAGCGAACTCTTTCTCTTAACGCTTGATACTTGAGTAAATATGTGAGTGATTTGTACAAAATGAACACACAGAATCCTAACACTAAGACTCCTATTTATACTAGTTTCGACCGTAACGGTCCTATACTAATCTGCTGCCACGTTTCTCATCAGAACTTCCAGCGAAGCCATCTGTTGTTGAACGGTTACGAAACCGTCTTCGAATTTCAAATCTTCCCGCCTGAGTCCATCTTCGACGCGTGGCAGTGTATTAAACAAACACTACTAAAAAACACGCTAAGTAGTAATACTTGAATACATATTCTATGAATTTTGTCTAAGTCCCGAAGACATATGCTTTCATCAATCTTTCAGCGTTCACTTATCTTCATCGAACTTAGAAGTCTTTATTTTTCCGAAGCATGACCATCAGTAGCCATTTTTTAAGGGATGGCCATCAGTAACCATCTTTCCTTCGATTCTCAACTCCTTCGAAGGATAAACAACATAAAACGAAATCTTCAGCTAACAAATTGCCCCCAATAAATGCCTGTTTCGAGAATCAACAGAAATAGGCGTTTCTTGCCATTATAGGATTTCGTTTTTATGATCCTTGAAAGTTCCAAGACTGCTGACTAGCGTCATAATCACTGATAACACTGTTTCCGAGACGTCTTGTCATTTTCAAAGATGTCCTCTCATAACCTACATTTCCACGTTTTAACCTTACTTCCTGATCATTACTCCTACATACTAGGAGTGAAGCTAACTCATTCGACCGCCGTTGGATTAAATCACCAGCCGCCACGTGTCTCTCGGGCTTTACCCAAAAGATTTAAAAAGGTTTCCGTTAAACCTTTAAATACTTGATCTTGTGTCTCTATACCGCCTTTCATTCATCTTCTTCACCAAAAAATTGAAACATCTTCACTCTTTTTTAGAATCTTGTTCTTTCAATCAAATAATTTCTTCATGGCTTCATCTTCAAATGTTCTTCAACCCGCTTTGAAGCTCCAATCAACGACACGTTCTGGGGAACGAGAGTTCGTTCCAAACCCTAACACTGAAGAAATACGCGCTATTTACGCTTCCCAGGTAATCATTCCCTTTGAACTCTCTGAGAAAACTCTTGCCTTTATGGGTCCGTTACCGAGTGAAAGTACCCAATCTATGAATAAGTTTTTTCCTGCTTACTACAAGACTAGACCATTAGTTAGCAAAGTTAAGATAGATGAAGACGGTCGCTCTCCTTTAGGCAAATCTGCTAATATTGAGAAAACTTCAACCGCAATCCCTTTAGCTTTAAACAAAATTAGGTTAAACTATATGACCAATTCTGTCAAAGTGTTTAGGTCAATCCCTTTAGCCAAAGATCCTGACTTGTACTATGCCTGGCTAGAAAGGGTAGAGAAACAAAAAGGATCCTTCTGGAAAACATTAGGAATATACGATTTGATTCAACTGTCAAGAACGGGTTTAGAATACAACCAACCCATGTTAGTAGCAGCGGTTCATTTTTGGGATGCTTCTCACAACACCTTCCATCTCCCATGTGGAATGGTTACCCCCACGCTTTTCGACGTGGCCGCTATTACAGGACTTCGACCAACTGGTGAAACCTTCGACCCCAATGAGATGGACAATGACACTATTGGTTTTAACGATTCGCAAGTCACTTATACGACATTCATCCAGAAGCATCATATTACCACTGGAGCGACAGTATCTGATGAGGAGCATATTGCTTTTCTAGCATTATGGCTTTCACGATGTGCCTTCTGCTCAAGGTCTATCCAAGTTGCGAAAAGGTACCTTTGCATGGCTAATCAATTGCATGCTGGGAAAAAGCTCAACCTCAGCCAACTACTTCTAGGGTCTCTTTATGAAAACCTTAGTGAAGCTGCAAACCTTACCAAGAATTTCAAATCTGGTAGTTTACTTTACGCTGGTCCTTTCTGGCTATTGCAACTGTGGCTTACTGCTACATTCGAAACTCATCTTCCCTTTCGAGGAGATGTCAATGAGGAGGATAGCATAATCAAAAATCGAACTATAGAGGGGACCAGGTTAGCTTACCTAACTCCAAAAGAAGAAATGGGAAAGCTTCATGAACATTTCCTGGCGTATTCGATGATGTTTGCTCGGCGTGACCAGTTCGATCCTTCTATGGCCCCATTTGTACACAGAACAATAGGCCCTGAATGGTTTACTCGAAAATTTCCACCAACATCTCAGGATCAACAAGCTGAATCTATGGAAATTTGGGAAGCCTTTCTGACTCCAAGATTGTTTTCCCACCGTCTTCGACCATCAAAGGGTCAATGTATCCTCATGTGCTATCAACCGAATTTGGTCTCAAGACAATTTGGGCTAACTCAAATAACACCCAAGTGCTTATATGAGAAAAGGAACCATATGTGTTTCCACACTTTGTATTTGACTGAAGAAGAATGTGAACAAAAAATCGACAAATACGTTGACGTCACCAATCTTTCTCCTATTCCTTTTGAACCTTCTTTTTACTCTACACCAGATTTTCATCAATGGTGGACAGAGTATTATAGCTCTCAAATTTTTGATGCTGATAGCCTTGCTCAGGAACTAACTGCAGCTTTCAATGATGTGCAGGAGAACTTCCAAAAAGGTACTTCCACTCATATTAAAGAAATCCAAGCTTTTCAAAAATTCTTTGAAACTATCTATAGGCCTGATGATCTTAGTCGGACTGTTCGTGAGGCTGCAGTTACTTTGCGCGAAAAGTTTTCCGCCAAACTAAATAAGTTGAAATTGCCCTCGTATGTTCGACCAGAACTACGTTATGAAGTGGCTTTCAAACTCAATCCTCCAAAATTCCCCCCACTACCAAGTGCTGATTTTGGTGTGGCTCTAAGTCCTCCTTTCCCAGACTGGTTCGTGTGTGGGAATTCTCTCAAAATTCTTCAAGAGAGTACCAAAAAACGCGCTGAACGAGTGGTTCCGACTAAGCATACCTTGGATACTTTCAAAGGACATCTTCATATAGATCTTAAACATGTTCGTGTCCTGACTCCAATACCTGAAGGTCTGGATTAAGGCAATCTTTTCGACTGACTTATCTTTTCTTTATTGATATACTGATTTCAGTCTCAACTACAGCTGTTGCACAAAGGAGGAAGATTAAGGAAGCTTCTGCCTCAAAGGACTCTGGGACATCTAAAAGCAATAAACCAAGTGGGAGTGACTCCCTCGTCACTAATAAGAAGCCCACGGTACATACTTATCTCATACTCTCAATCTTGTACAATACGTGATTAGTACTCATCTTTCTCATTTTCGACTTGCCAGAGTTCGAAACCCCCAACGGGTTCGAAGCGTAAAGCTTCTTCGACCACTGGTTCGGATGGCGAAGATAAATCCCCTCCTCAAACTAGACAAGGACAGAAGAAAAAATATAAAGCTGTTACCCCTTCGAGAAAAGGGAAAAAGGCAAGTCCTTCCAAAGCTGCTTCCCCTGGTGATAAAGCGTCCTCTGAAGAGTCTCCTTTGAAAGCTGCTAGTAATGCTTTCGTTGTGGAAAGCCATAATTCAAGTCCAGACAATATTCCACCCAAGGTACTTCGGGTTTGTCCCACATATTATCTTGTGATTTTAACTGAATAATCGTACTGACACTTTACCTTGTTATTGCAGGATGATGCTGGCACTGCTACTTCCGGTTTTAAGGATCCTGGCCTCACCATTGATGTTGACAAACTTTATGGTAGTTGTCAAACTTTAACTTTCGTTAACTAAACTCTTCAAAAGTTTATTTATTTTTGAATAACTTTGCTCTGTTTAACATAGGTACCTCTCAAAATCAAACTCGTGTTCTTTCACCAGTCTTCGAAGACGTTAGGCCAATTGCTACCATATTGCCTAATGAACCGGTCGAAGAGAGCCACTCTACTGACGAATCCCCACCTACCCATCAAGGCAAAAATTTGGAAGAGGATCATCCATTCTCAGGCAGCGATAATGTGAACCAGCAATCACATGACAACGAAGATTCCGCGTCGGAGAAAGATGCTATGGAAGAGATTTCTCAGCCTGAAAAACCAGTTTCTCATGGAACTTCAACTCTAGACGCAAAAACCATTCCTGAGACAACTTCGACGCCTGCCCCTGCAAAGCTTACTCCTTCAGAGCTTAAACAACTTAAGCAAACTGATCCTCTCAGTTTCTTAAAGGCCATTATGAATGTGAATACTCCTTTGCCTCCGGAGCTTAATGTCTCAACAGCTATTACTGCAGACTCTAGTGACAAGGAAGATATTCCCAGTCTTCTTCGACAAATAAAAGAAAGATTCTTTGGGGTCAATCTTGTAGATGTTCTCAACCGGGACCCTATTAAGAGCCACAACTTAAATCAACTTCTAAAGAAAGTAGATTTGCTTCAAGTTTCCACAGAAGTTTCAGAGGTAATTGTTCTGCTGGGCTCTTTACTCGAGCAACTCCAAGCTAACATCCTTCGAAGGCAAAATGTCGAAAAAGAGTTATCTGAGAAAAGGCCTCTCATGACTCTTCATGGAATTTTGCTATGGACGCAACGAAACAAGGTGAGGCCCTCAGGCTCAAACATTCAGAAAATCAGAAGGCCATTGATGATTATGAGAAGAAAATCGGCTCTTGGAAACAAGAAATCAAGGTACTCGAGGGCAAGATAAAGGAGGCTGAAAGTTGTCAAGCAGTCCTACAAAAGTCTAATCAACAAGACTTGCTCGAAGTGGTGCAGTCAGGAATGAAACATTTCGAGGCTGCACAAAAGTTAGTGCCAGAAATCGAAAAGTTGAAGAAACACCGGGCACTAATTGAACTTCGCATGTCTTCATGGGAGACTCAATATTTGAAGATCAAAAAGGATCTCCCTGAGGATTTCAACTAAATGTTTTCGATCTTGTTACTTATTGCACCTTTATTTTGTAATCGAGGCCACTGTAGACATATAATATTTGTACGCTTGACTCCCTTTTATCTTTATCATATTTGCCATTGTTGATTTAGCAAATCTTTCAATTTCTTGTCAAGATATATCTTTAGATTTCCTACAGTGCTTTTATTAAATGCAACATGTAGAACCTGAACATCTTTCAATTTCTTGCCTCTAGACTTGACGTTTCCACTTCTTCTAGCCATAATCATTATTAAAAGTGACGTCACTTTCTCCAAAACGTCGGTTTTCAGACGTGCGTGCATCAGTTTAATGATTACTTCTAAACTTCCAAGGGCGGGAAACGGCGGAAGCCATAACTCCTTTCTTTGGAAAACCAACCGCAGTCCAATCACTCATTGGCAATTAAAACCCACCCTTCAGTATTCCCCTTCTATATAAAGGGTCCAATATCACCTTTATTTCTCATTCATGCGTTTTCTCTCCAAACTAAACACAGAAAAAAGAAAACACCCAACTTCTCTTTCAGAACAACTTTCTTACCTTGCAATGGCTGAACCTCTCTTCTTTAACGACATCAAAGCCCTCATTAGAGGCGAGTTCAGACTCTCTGAGGATGAACTTGTTCGCCATTTCATCAACATCGAAACCCTGTTTGTTAACCAGGAACTAGACTTCTACTTTGAGGAAGTCCTGGAGGGTGCCATTTACCCCAACATGGTGGCAGAATTCTGGATGAATGCGTCTTTACGCATAGATCCTGAAGGTAGGACCACCATTGATTCTGTTATTCGACACGCTCGTCTCAGCATTACTCCCACCACTATTGCTAATCTAATAAGATGCAATAACTCTGGTGAAACTTTTGATGACAACAGTTTCAACATGACTACTCATCTCATGCTGAGAGCTCTTGTGGATAATGACCGCTTCAGTGCCAAAGTCATCAGGATCTGGCACAAGATGCTCGTGGGGAACTTCCAACCTCGGCGGATTGACGAAAACGACATCATGGTTGAAGACTTGGAGTTTATCCTCTGCGGTCTTCGAGGGAAGAAAATTAACATCCCTTTGATGATCTTCAAGGGACTTGTTAAAGCTGTCTCTGCCGGTGTCGACCGTCGAGGGGTTGTGACTTGTCTTCCGTACGGGAGACTCCTTAGCAATATTTTTCTTAAGAAAGGCGTAGTGAGAAGGATGCGTACTTCTGGAGCTATGGATATGTTCGAGGCTGAACCTTCTCCCGTGTTGTGTTTGGACAATTTAAACCAAAGGATTGACTAGCAAGTTTTTTACCTTAGGTTTAATCTTTTTATATATATTTATGCCTTCTTCCTTTTGTAACTTCAGATCCTATTCTTTGGATCTTTTTGTAATGAATGTACTCCCATGCTTGAAATGAAAAAGAATATTTTGGTGTCTTCTTTGATTTTTCTTTCCATAATTCTTCCTGATTGTGAAGCCATTTTGGTGCCTGACCATTTTGGCTTTTCGTAGTACCCTGGGTATCTACGTCTTTGCAATCCTTACTTCGTGCATACTTGGTTTATATCTCTTCAAATATTTCCCGTTTACTCTCAAGATCCTATGATCTTCTGCTAATTCTTCGATTTCATAAGCATTGTTCGAGAATACTTTTAAGATTCGAAAGGGTCCTTCCCAATGTGGGGACCATTTACCAAGTGCCTGATTCTTTCGATCTATAGGCAAAATAACTTTCCAGACTAAGTCATTATTAACAAAAGTTTTACCTTTCACCTTTTTATTATAAGCTCTGGACACTCTTTCCTTTTGCCTTTTTATCATTTCCAGCGCTCGAAGTCTGTCTTCGTCCAAATCTACTAACTCATTCATCATTAACTCCCAGTATACATTGGGAGGAATGTCTGCTTGTCTTTGTATCCTTACTGATTGCAAACATATCTCAATTGGAAGTACTGCGTCATGTCCAAACGTCAACTGGAAAGGAGTTGTATTCGTAGCTTCTTTTGGAGATGTTCGACAAGCCCAAAATGCTTGATCTAAAGTCTTATGCCAATTCTTGGGTCTCTTTCCTACATGCTTCTTGATAAGACCAATTATTATTTTGTTTGCTGCTTCAACCTGTCCATTTGCTTGGGCATAATAAGGTGTAGAAGTAAATAGCTTGAAACCTATTTCTCTGGCAAAATCTTGCATTTTTCGTCCAGTAAAGACTGATCCCTGATCAGTTGTTATACTTTCTGGGATTCCAAATCTATATATAATGTGTTTCTGAATAAACTCGATCACCGCCTCTTGATCCACGTTTGCCAGTGGTATTGCTTCAACCCATTTTGTGAAATAGTCTATTCCTACCAAAATGTATCTTTGCCCTTTGGATGACTTGGGGTGAATCTCTCCAATCAAATCTAGTGCCCATCCCCTGAAAGGCCATGGTTTTACTATTGTACTTAGCTCGTTTGCTGGAACGTGTTGGATACCTGCATGTTCTTGGCCCTCTTGGCACCCTTTCGCGAACTCTATACAATCCTTTAGCATCGAAGGCCAATACATCCCATAACGAAACAAGAGCCATTTCATTTTGTGCCCTGCTTGATGTGCACCACATGCTCCACTATGTACGTTCGACAGAGCCAAGTATGCTTGTCGCGGGCGAAAAATCGTTTTGTTTCCTCTTTTTTGTGGATGAGACACCTGATGCCTTCTTTGGGCTCGAGTGCTCAAAAAAATGATTTTTCTTTTGTACCGACCAAACTTTTTATTATTTCCAAAGGAGGAAAAGGAAAAAAGCTGCAATAACCTAAAAGTGGGGGGAGAGATCTTTGGGTAAGAGGGTTGGTTATACGAAGGGAAGGTATTAGCACCCAACGTATCTATAGTACTCTATAGGTTTCTTTGTTATGTTTTATTCCATTCTTGTTGTGGTGGAGGTTCTTGTGAGAAAGAGGTGGGACCTAAGGTGTTTGTTTGATTATGCTCGCAAAGATCATCGCGATCCTCTGCATACATATCCCCTAAAGGGAATCAGAGCATCTGTAGCTCGGGGTCTACGGGTGCTAAGGTTTGAGTGGTTTGAGAGAGAAGTTTTGTTTTGCTCGCCAAGGATCGACCTTGTGCCTACGTATTCTTAAAGGGATGTTGAGAAAGTCAGAGCAATCGTAGTTCCCACTTATGCTAGTGGAAGCAAAGAAAAATAGACAAATGTCGTCTAAATGCTAGATGTATCTAATCTATATCATCACATACATCTGTTTGATTTTGTTTAAAAATCTTTTCATTATAAGCCCGGGGCCATGCCACTTAGGGTGCTTAGAATGATAAAGATGTTTTTGTTTGTTTAACCAGCCTTGTGGCAAAAGTTTCAATGAAGTCAGCCTTGTGACAAAAACTTTAATTAATCAGCCGGCCTTGTGGCAAAAGTTTCAATGAAGTCAGCCTTGTGACAAAAACTTTGATTAATCATCCAGTACGGTGGTAAAACAGTTTGATTGATTAGCCAGCCTTGTGGCAAAAAAGTTTGATTGATTGATTGATTGATTGTTTGTGATGATATAAAAGAGATACTCCTAGCATAGAGATGAAAAATGTCTAATCTCCTAGGGTATTTGATTTGGATATTGGGGATGCTTATAAGAAGCCCGTGGGTCCTTGTACGAAGCCCAAGAGGAGGCTATCCGAGGGTCCTTGCATTGTAAGCCCAAGAGGAGGCTATGGGAGGGACAATCCAGGGTCCTTGCATTGTAAGCCCAAGAGGAGGCTATGGGAGGGTCACTCGTTTGTACAAAGCCCAAGGGGAGGCATGGTATAGTTGGTTTGAGCTCTTAGAGCGATTTCACCGAGAAACCATACTCTATGTCCTAACCTAAACTAGTGGAGATTCTTTGCACGAAGCCCAATAGGAGGCTATGGGGAACCTAGTGTTGTACTAAGTTGAATAAGCATATAACACAATCACAAGTATGAACAAGTACGAACAAACATGAACAAGTACATGAACAAATATGAACAGTTATACATATATGACAAAGTGTGCGTGTATAATGGAGTTTATGAAGGAAATATACCTGTAAGCATGCTCCATTTGTATACACAGGGCTCAGGACTCACACTCGGGGAGAGGTCCATTTGAATTTATTCAACAGCTATGTAAACAGGTATTTACAAAGGGGCTCGGGACTTATACCTACATGGAGGCCCATGGTATATTTTTGGGAAGATTTAAAGAAACCTTCGTTTTTGGTTTGTTATTAAAGTTAAAAATCAAACTGATCGAGATATGTACAAAAGGCGTACAATGAAATACCTAATTTCATGTACTTGAGTGGGTATGTACGAAAGGGCTCGGGACTTATACCTACGTGGAGGCCCATGGTATATTGAAAAGCTTTGAAGTTTGGAGTTTTGTTGTTTTGGAAATGATTTGAAAATTGTTTTAAAAAGGTTTATTTTGAAGAAGTTTTATTGTTTTGAAAACAGTTTGAAAAGTATTGTTTTTTTTTTTGAAAAAGTTTTCTGTACAAAGAAAAACTGTGAAAAGAAAGAGGAAAGGGACTTATACTCTCTAATATTCGAGAGGCCCATGTTTTATTTTCATAAAACATGGTGGATGGTTTTAAAAAAGAGTTGAAAGATTTGTTTGTTAAAAAAAAAACTGTTTGGAAGTTTATTTGGAAAAAAGTTTTCTGTTAAAACAAAAACTGTACAAAGAAAGACGAAAGGGACTTATACTCTCTAATATTCGAGAGGCCCCACATCGTTTTGAAAATCAATTGATCAATTAAAAAGATTTAATCAATAGTTTCCTTTGAAAATCAAAAAGAAATGGTTTACCGTTTTTGAAAAGGAATCGGGATCGCTCGTTTTTTTAAAACGATTTGAATTTTGAAAGAAATCAATTTAATCGAGATAAACAAGAAGATTGTCTTCAATTAACACTTAGATGATTAGGGTTTGCTTCAAAAAATATTTACAAGTGATTAAATTTGAAAATCAAATGAAAAATAATATTTAAAAGTATTAAAATTACTTAAAAACAAGTCATTTTAAAACCAATTAAAAATGTATCAAATAAATATTTTTTTGTGATTTTTTTTAACATTGTCAAAATATGTATATTAAATAAAGAGTGTAAAAAAAATGAAGTGAAAATAATGAATTTTGATTGGTTAAATGAATGGTTAAAGTTTGTTAAAAAATGAAAGAAAATAGGTTGCAAAAAATTGGTTTTGTCTCCAATAGGGCTTGAACTCACGCCCTCTCTCTCACCAGCCAAAACACTTGCCAACTGAGCCACGCTTGTGGCTTGTAATACATACGCTTCCAGTTCAATATATTTTAAAACAACAATTTGAATTTTCTGAACCAAAAAAACGCGCCAAGAACACAACCCTAACTGATTTTCAAAATTCTTCAAAACTGTGTTGTTTTGATCGATCAAAGGGTCTATCTCACTCGGTTTTGGATGAGGAACATGATGATGACTTTAATTTCATTTATTTTTGCTCTAAGATGATTAATTCTCTGATGAACACGAAGAACCCTAATTCTGAGATTGATCATGAAATCGTGTATGTGCAAGATAAATAGCAATTGATTGAGGGTTAATGATCCTCATGTGTGCAGAAATGAGATGGTATGTTCATATTTCATTCATGATGCATGATTCATAGAGTTTGAAGTTCAAGTAGCTTACCTTCAAAAACGGCAAAAGTGAGAATCGAATTCTGCAAGTGAGAAGTTCCAGTTGTTGTTTCTTGGTCTGGACAGCATCAATGGACCTTATGGAACATGTTTGAATGCTTGGAACAATTTGAATTCATTTGAGCAAGTTCATGGAACCCGATCTGCAGAGCTATGGTGTGAGGATCAAATTTGATGATTTTGATGTTTCAGATCATGGATGATGATTGGGATAGTTCATATATGGTACATGGATGGTGTTTGGATGATTAACTTGGTCAGAAATGAGCTTAAATGAAAATTGGCATGATAAGTCTCATGTTATGCATATTTGGAAAGTGAGGTAGTGATTTTGAGTTTTAGGTGTTTTTGGGGTGTATGGATGGTTCAAACAAGTTTCAAATGATGTTTGTGGTTTGTGGGAAGCATCACTTTGGTCAGAAATTCAAGGGTTTGGAGGTTGAGCATTTTACCTCTTTGAAACTTAAGAAACTTGCATTCTAAGAAAGAAAGAGAAAGCCTATAATTTGTGAGACTTTGGTGTGAATTTGAATGAGGTAATGACCTCTATTTATAGGCCAAACATTCTGAACTCAGAGCTTTGCAACTTGATCAAAGTTTGATGATTTGGCTTAAGAGATAAAAAGGAATCTTTTACATTTAATGCAAAATGGTTAAAGTGACCAAACCATGGTTAAACTTCAAGCTTCTTATCCTCTTCCATTCTGATCTTCTAATCAGAAAATATCTTCAATTATTGTCTTGATGCATCATTACTTGCATTATTTGGCAATTTGGTTCATAACTTTGCAAAAATGGCTTGAAATTTCAAGTGAAATGGTCACTAATGTCAAAATTCAAAACCATAGCTACACTCCATATTTTTTCATGCTCTTGGACATTTTGGAAAGCTCATGTTACACACTTCAAAACCCTAGTTGAAAGTTTCTTCAAGATCCTTAAGGAAGTGGGTGAAAAAGATCCATGAACTTTGAGAAAAATGAAGTTTTAAGTGGATTTTTCAAAAAGTACCAACTTTGAAGCACCATATCTCTTAAATGGTTGATCTTATGGAAAAAATTTATATGTGTCAAAGTTGTTTATTGGATCAAAATCTACAACTTTCATGTTGGAAGTTTTTTTCAGTTTGTAGGTGAAATTTTGAGTTATTCCCTTTCAAAGTTTGGATAAAACCATGAAAAACACTTAGAAATTTTTCTAAGTATGAAAAGTCAAACTTTGACTTTTTGATTCTTGATTGATTTTCTTGATTTTTCTTGATCAAATGACTTCATATATCATATATTGATGATTCAAAACTTCAAAAGTCATGGTTGACCAAAATTCCCCAAAAGTCAATGGTGATCTTGTTGAGTTGACTTTTTCAGACGAATCGCGTTTCTGGAGATTTCAAATGAAACAGGCTATCCTCACCATATGAATGGTATGAATGGATCATATTGAAGCATTAGAGGATATTGAGCCATGGTTTGAGTTGTGACACCATGTCCTGATTAAAAAGTCAGTTATTCAGTGAATTAGGTCAAAAACCCTAATTGTCGACCAGATGAAATTGATGACTGTGGATCTTGAATTGAGATGTAATCTCCATTGGATATTGTCATAGGGATTATTTGAGGATGATTGAAACCTTTGATTGACTTCCTGGGGGTTTTTAGGGTTTCCCAAATGTGATCCCTGATTTCAGTCCCTGATAGTTCAAAACCCTGATCTGAGGATTTGTCTGATCAATCTTTGTGCAGAAGATGTTATGAGCCAATGGATTAGGTCAAAATGATGCACTTGAGGTCTTGATATCATGTCCCAAGTCATTATGTCAAATCCTGAGCTAAAGTCAGGAGTGTGCTATCTTCAGTCAAAACCCTAATTCAGTCGATTCAGAGCCTTTGAGCTTGTTGAGATGGATCTCTGAGGACCAAATGTTGATTGTTGATGAAGATGATTCATTTGAAATGAAGGGAGAACAAAACCCTAATTGATTATTACTTGTACTGATGAGTGATTTCCTGATTAAATCCTGCTGAGTCACAAGTAGCAAACACAAGCTATGCAATTTGTTAGAGATGCAAATGATGCATATGCAGATGATATGAGGTGGTATCTTAGGTCAAAAATTGGGGTATGACACAATGTTCCCTAAACTAGCCAACCAATCCATTCCTAACACCAATTCAGCCCCTCCTAACTCCATCAAGAAAAAATGTTGTTGGAATTCAACCACTTGCACACTAAAACTTAACCCTTCACACACCCCTTGATACTTGACTCTTTCTCCATTCCCCATCTCTATGACATAAGGAGAAGTTGCCACCAGCTGCAGGCCCAATTTTTCTACCAGTCTTGCATCTATAAAGTTGCTAGATGCTCCTGAATCAACGAGGGGTATCAACTTCTGCCCCTGTACAATTGCCCAGACCTTGAAAGCTCTATTTGAAGTGAAACCTTGTTTGCTCTGCAGTGACAAGTGGAGAGTTTTAAGTCATGTTACTGTCTCCTCCAACTCCTCATTCTGAGTGCTAACTCCCCCATTTTCCTCTTATTCTTCACTACTAATTTCACACAGTTTGAAACTCATATGCTTAAATTTGCATATGCGTTCCCTATTCCATTTGTCACCACACTTAAAACACAATCCCTTCTTGCTCCTCTCCTCCAACTCAGCAGGGTTCACTCTCCTACCTTTGTATTTCTCATTTGCTTCTCCACTACTCTTCTCTCCTTCCTTCTTAGACCCACCTACTTCTACAGGGTCTCTGATTTTCAACAGTCCTCCCTTATCCTTCCACGAGCTACCCTTCTTTTGGCACACTTCATTCTTCTCCTCAATTAGCAAATCTCTATCCATGAGGTCAGACAAACCTTGACTCTCATAGAGCTTAAGTTCAGCCTGAATCTCCTCCTTCAGTCCATTCATAAAAATGGAGTCTAACTTTATCCTCTCCTCTCTCCTCAAAGGAGCTACCAATCTCTCAAACTTCTCCATATACTCCACAACTGTCCCTCTTTGTTTCAAACTCAGCAGTGGACCCATCGAATTTTGAAGCATACCCGGTTGGAACCGTCTCATCACAGCAATTTTAAACTCTTCCCAAGTCCTTAATGGTGCTTGTTCTTCCAACCATTGATACCAGTTCAAAGCTTTCTCTTCCATAGCCAGTACCACCGCGTCTAACTTGTCGCGAACTCGTATTCCATCGAGATGAAAATATCTCTCTACACGAACCAGCCAACCAAACGCGTCATCTCCCTTAAAGATTGGAATCTCCAACCTTCGTCTGCTCCCCAAGAATCTAGACCCATTTCTGCCACCGTGACGATGATTTCTCGGTCGAGAATCGCGTGACACATTGCTTCTACCACTCCCTTCCTCATCGTCATCCCCGTACTCATTCTCATGTCTCGTATGGTACCTCCGTGGACGTTCTTGCAGCAGTTGGCGTATTTGCTCCATCGTGACTTGAGGTTTCGCTTGTTGTTCCAGAACCAGCTGCCTTATTTGATCTACGGTTCCTTCAAGATTGTTCATTCTTTGCTCCATTGTGTCCACTCTGTTTTCCATGCTGCTCCTTGTACTGACCATTCACTAAATGATGAAACCAAGGCTCTAGATACCAAATTTATAGGATCAATATAGTATCTAAGTATAGAAAATAGCAAGAATAATACTGTTAGGGCAAAATCTAATTTTTATTGAAATAACTAGAGTTCAAATGGGATCTAGTATTACAAGCTTAAAACAGAAAAATAAGAAAAAGGTCTGCAGAAAGATGGAGAATCAAAAGAGGCTCTTAGAGAGGCCTTGACTCTCCCAAGTGGGTATTCCACTACTCAATTTCTGCGTACCTACACTACTAGCTGCAGCAATCATTTATTCAGAATCCTAGAATAATTCCCCCACTCACAGGCTGCCAGCTGTGTCAAGCCATGTGCAACAAAACAGCTAAATATCCTATTCTCTCTCTTTCCCTTTTTGTCTCTTCCTAACATAAAACTTGCCATATCTACCATAAGCTTCTTAGGAGAAGCAACTCAGAACAAAGAACAAAGACGTATTCGATATCCGACATGTGTTAGTAATCAACACCAATACTATATTGATTGATTACTGGTTATTAACATATGTGATTATGTTTTATTTATTTATTTTTTAAAAATTGTTATTGATGTTCACATATATCCGACATGTGTTAGTTATCAACACCAATACTGTATCGACTGATTACTGGTTATTAACACATGTGATTATGTTTAATTTATTTACTTTTTAAAAATTATTATCGATGTTCACATATTGTTATGTTCATGTTAGTGCTTTGAGTAAGTAAAATTTACTACTATTTTTATGAAGACATATATATAATTTTGATACTTCAATTTTATGTTAGTGCATTGAGTAAGTAAAATTTACTACTATTTTTATGAAGACTTATATATAATTTTGATTCTTTAATTTTTAAATAAATGAAGTTTTGATTTCTCTATTTCAAAAATTAATTTAATTTTTGAAATAGAGAAATCAAAACTTCATTTATTTAAAAATTGAAGAATCAAAATTATATATGTGTTTTAATCTCTCACCTCATCTTTTTAAGTTAATTTTGATGGCAAATAAGTGTATAATTAGACAAATTTAAAATTACACCACTAAAATTGTTCTCAACATATAACATGAATATATATATTTTGTTTGATACTAGGGAGGGTCTCAGCCCAAGAAAAACGAAAACTAAGCAGCGACTACACATAGGTCAATAGTTTCATACGAATCAAGATGTAGGGATAAAGTTAAATCAGTTGGACAAACAAAGATTTAACTCTTGACTAAGGCTTAGTTTAGCCATAACATCCTTACAATTGTTGGCCTCACGCTAGACGTGGCTAATGTGAATCTCCCAATTTTTATTGAGAAGGCATTTGATCCTCTTAAGCAGTCCCTAATCGGAACCTTATTTCAAAATTTCTTTTGTGATTGCATTGAAAACCTCTTGATTATCTACTTGGAGTTCCACCTTAGGATAACCCTTTTCTTTAGCTAAGTTCCGGCTTTCATATACTCCCCATAATTCCACCATAATGACTTCACAAGTGCTTATGTATTTTGTAAAACCACCAAGACAATCTTTATTGTTTTCACTGATCAAACCTCTATAACTAGCTTTCTTGTTTTCGCTATCAGCGTCATATGTATTAAGTCTAACCCAACCTGACTGGGGAGGCTACCATTTTCCTTGTTGAGTGCTCCTCTGAATTGTGTTGTTCCTTTGTTTTCTGCAAAGACTATCTTGATAGGTGAGCAACTTTAGCCCTATATTTTATGCTAAATTAGTAGGCATGATAAAACCTCCACATAAAGCCTTTGGTTCCTCCCGTACCATAGAGTATGACATGTGGCATCCCATATAGCTTGCCAATTATGCTGTTCTCCTCACCTGAGACTTTCCTGCAAATTTTAATCAATCCAGCAAAACAGGCCAGAATTAAAAAAAGACTCCCAGTGTTCAAGAGCCACTTGAGGGATCCACACACTCTTTGTTGCTTCATAATCTCGATTGGCATGAAGAGTAGTTTCAATGAGTCATTGGCAGTCAGCGCAATAAGGATCTTTCAGCTTCCTATGATGAAGCCATTGATTTGTGATTAGGCTATTGTGCTTCATCATCCAAATGAGGGGCCACATGTCACAATTTCCCAGATTGTTATTGCTTTGGCTTATATGCTCAAAGGCATTATCACCACTAAAACTTCCATGTTTAGTGCCTTTCCATAAACAAATTTACCTTCATTGGTTAGTGCAAGGAGGAGAAATATCTTTAACAACATCAATAATTAATATCTCGAGGGAGGAATTTGCTTAACATATTCATATTCCAAAGCCATTGCTCATCCACAAGATCACTGACTCTCTGAGATTGGTTGGCAATGCAGGGATTTGTTAACACACTATAGTGCTTTAAACAATGAATTACCCATCAATCATGCCAAGCTTTAACCTCCTTCCCATCACCAATAGCCAAATTGATCATTTCTATCATAATTGGCTCCAAGCTAGTCACACGTTTCCAAAGACTTGAATCATGCACTTTAGATACTACTTCTTTCCCCTAATTGTAATGCCTATCATGTTTTCCTCTCATCACTTCATACCATAGAGCTGTATCTCCACTTTTGATCTTCCAACCTAGTTTCAAAATGCAAGCTTTATTCATGTCTTTCAAGTTTCTTAACCCCAAGCCTCCTATTTTCTTAGGTATAATTATCTTGTCCCAGCTAATGGTATGAGCATGTTTTTTCTCTTCTATATCCTCCATACAAAGCCTCTTTGAATTTTCTGGATTTCTTTCAAGCAGTCACTAGGAAGAATTAAATTCATCATCTAATAGAGTGGAATGGCCTTAATAACAGCCTTGGCCAGAGTAGCCCTCCCTGTGAAGGAGAGTAGTTTCCATTTCCATGTTGCTAGCTTAGCTTTAACCTAGTCTACAAGATAGTGGTAGTCCTTCATTTTAGGTTTCCATTTAGTTAAAGGAACCCCACATATTTACCAAGGTCGTTTGTTTCCTTGAAACCTAAAACATGAATTATTGTTCTTCTAGTGTGCTATGTAGTGTTTTTGAAAAAGAAAATCTTGGTTTTCTTAGCACTACTCCTCTGGCCAACCGGAACTTGTTTAAAACATCAACAACACATCCTATTTTCTTATTAGTGGCTTTCCAAACAACAAATTGTCACCACCAAACATTAAGGCTATGTTTGGGAGTTTGGAAAGGAGGACTTCGAAAATTGATTTTTTTTCAAAAATATAGAGAAAATTTTAACATTTTTTGGAAATTTTTTTTTTTTTAGAATAATAAAATAATGCTTATCATTAATGTATATTTACTTTTTGAAATATTATAACAACAAAAATTATATTTGAACATTTTATCTAAGCCCTCTAAAATCCTCCAAAAGCCAAGTGTTTTGACCTTGAGCTACATACTGAATGTTGGGAAAGATATGGCAGACATTATGTCCAACATTTATGCACATGCTGATGAACCGATATGGCTTTTGATGGAGAAATGTTGGAGTTTTTTTCACTTCAACTTGTTGTTGCTGCTATTGCAATTTTGTGCCATGTATTCTTGCGTTCTTGTTATCTAGTACTTGTGCACATTATGAGCTGGATTTTTCTGTTACCCCTTGCTCATTTGGAGAAAATTAAGGGGAGATAATGATATCATGATATTCAAGAAAAGGATGTTACTTATATATGGCGTTCATAAGAATTTGTGGGTTGTTGTCATCTCTAAGCTCATGCTTATAAATTGTTTTTAGTTAACATGTTTTTTCTTACGTTGTCCTAAAGAATATCTTGAAGAATCTACATAACATCTTGCTTGTTAGCAGGATCTACTGGTGCTTTGTTAGTTTTTGGCTCAACATTTGGTCTTTTCTCCACTATTATGTTGGTGCTCTCTGACCTTTGTGTGTTACTGCACTTTGACAATGGTATTTAGTTCTATTGATGCTTTTTGGCATTTATATTGTTTTTCATTTTCAAACATTTGACCAATTATGGCAAAAAGAGGGAGTAATGTTATATGCATTCATGTTTGCATGTATGCTTATGTATATGTCTCTATGAAATGTTGTGAGCTCCTATTTTCTAAGATGCAGTTAATATTCAATCAATGGTATACAAAGAATATAACACAAACAAAGACTTTGACACTTGAGATTCCTAAGATATACAAAGATAAGAAATATCAAGACTATGTGCAATACAACACATATATACAAAAGTTTAGTGTATAGTTTCTAGTTCTTCTTCTTGCTGTAATATCTTCTTGTTTCCTTCCTTCAAATATTCAGCTCCTTATATAGAGGCGACAAAAGAGTCATTGGAAAATGAATTGCTCAAGTGTCTTTGTTGAAAAGCAGTGTCCAAGATTGGGTCGTTGGAAGTTGGTAATGTGAATATCTCCATCTTCAGCGTAAAGGCTTTATCCATGGTGTCTTTCTCAAACATTACGTTGGGGAAGACTAAAGAGGTCGTGTGAAAATTCCTTGAGCCTTGCATTACAAAACCCTATATGACTTTCTCAATAATCTGGATTTTGACAAGATAAAACTAAATTGGACACATAGTACGAACCAGAGGCACAATATTATGTTTCCCAGGTCATCAGAATCTGGGTTGTCATCAGAAGCTAAGTTTCCAAGTGCTGAGTCATTAGATTCGAATCTTTCAAAATCTGAGTCATTTGCTTCTCTTTATAAGCTATTTAACAGGGTCAGAACCAAGTTAATTTAGAGCTCATGGTTGCAATGCACACTTGAACAAATGTTAGTATACCCAATTGTTCTTTAAATACTTTGTTATCATCAAAATCCAAGGAGAGATTTTGTTCCAACAGGTTTGTGAGTATTACATACTAAAAGCCCTTAACGTTTATTGGATACTCTCAAGATTAATGCTCGGGGAGACCAGTAGGTCCATTTGATTTAGTTTCTGCTGTTTAATATTAAAACTATTTTAATTTTTTTTAAACTCTGATTTTAATTCGCAAAGTTTTTCAAGACCACTTTTTTCTGAATTACATAATTCAGCCCCTCTCTTGTATGTGAAGTCACATGTCCAACACATGTAACTTTGCATGACAGGCTTAGATTCCCCAGGATAATCAAACTCACACTTGAGGGACTTATAGATTCGCTGGACAGAGCCATAAATAGAAATTTCGCATAGAGGTGCGACTGAAGTCTAGGCTAAGAGACTTAATCATAAGACTGGTTTGACGACTTGATGGAAGTCTCTCTTGAGGGGTCCAATGCCTCTCCTGAGAGACTTATATGCTCTTCAAATAGGCTACATATAACTCTGCCTGAGGGACTTAGATTTCATGGCTAATCAAACTCACGCCTGGGGGACTTATAATTACCTCGGGCGGAGCCAGACATAAAAATCTCTCTATGAGGCGTGATGGAAGCCTCACCTAAGAGACCTAGTCATAAGTCTTATCTGAAGGCTTGATGGAAGTCCTATCCTATAAGGCCTAATGACTCACCTGAGGGACTTATAATCTCGCCAGCTAGGCTGCATATAACGCCTCCCGAGGGATTAAATTCCACATGCTAATCAAACATAGAAATCTAGACCATAGGCGCGGTTAAAGTTTGGCCTAAGTGACATAGTCATAAGTCTCGTCTGAGAGCTTGATAGAAGTTCCACCTGAGGGGCCTAATGTTAGAACAAGAAATGTTCTGATCAATATTCTTTGTTTTGATGATAACATTAAGTATGAATTTTGTATAAGATAATGTGGTACTCTAATTCTTTACATTTTCCATTTCAGGAAATATATAAAGAGTATGCACAAATCAGCGTTCAGAAGCAACTGACTCAGAAAGTTCTAGATGGCTTCATCATAACATGCTCTGGAAAGACATTAGAAGATGGTCATGCAGAATCAGAACATGAACTGGAAAGCATCAGAAGAATAGAAGTCAGAAGAATAAGCTCTGAAGTTCTGATGGTATCACGCTCAAAGCTCTTCAAAGTCAGAAGACAGAAGATGCTCTGCACCAAAGCTGATGGCTCTGATATTCAAACGTTGTTATCTACAAATCTGAGTCCAGAAAGAAAGTACAAGATGAAAGGCTGTAACGTCAAATCTCTGACTGACAAAAGGAACGTTAGAAGCTACAAAAGGCAAAGTCAGTAAAAGCAGCAAGAGCAAGGCTCGAGGTAGTTGACAAAAGTGTGAAACATTAAATGCAGCGTTGTACTATTCACGCAAAGCATAAATGCTCCTAAAGGTCATTTCCTCTCAAGCGCCTATAAATAGAAGTTCTCATCAGAAGCTGAAAATAACACTTGCGCAAAATATACAGAAACACTGTCAAATTCAAAAGCTTACGAACTTCATCTTCAACCTCACAAACTCTTTGTAATATTTAGTGAGTGTTAAGTTTAGAACTTAAGAGAAATATCACAGTTGTGATTACAGCTTTATTAGAAGCAATTCAAACTCTTGTAAACTTTATTTTACATTGATTGTAAAAGGATTCCTAGAGTGATCAAGTTGTGATCTGTAGACTCTAGAAGACTTGGAGGGTATTTAAGTGGAAAACCATTGTAATCAGTTGGATTAGTGGATTAAATCCTCAGTTGAGGTAAATCACTCTAAAGGGGTGGACTGGAGTAGTTTAGTTAACAACGAACCAGGATAAAAATCATTGTGTTGATTGTTTTTATCTTCCAAGTTTTTGAGTTACACTTATTCAATCCCCCCTTTCTAAGTGTTTTTCTATCCTTCAATTGGCATCAGAGCACCGGTTCTAGGTGCAAGCACTTAACCGTGTTAGACAAAAGATTCAGGGAGAAAAACACAAAGTCAAAATGGTTGAAACAACTTCATCTACTCCTACTCCTGAACAAAACAACAATGGTAATGGAAGCAATAGTTTCAATGGCTACAATAGACCACCAGTCTTTGATGGTGAAAACTTTGAGTATTGGAAAGATAGACTCGAAAGTTACTTTCTTTGTCAAGATGGTGACTTATGGGATCTAGTGCTGGATGGTTACACACATCATGTGAATGCTCAAGGTGTCAAGATTTCTAGACAAGCCATGAGTGATGCTCAAAAGAAAGACTTCAAGAATCATCACAAGTCTAGAACCATATTGCTAAATGCTATCTCTCATGCTGAGTATGAGAAAATAACAAACAGAGAAACATCTCATGATATCTTTGAATCCTTAAAGATGACTCATGAGGGTAATGCTCAAGTAAAGGAGACAAAGGCCTTGGCTCTAATCCAGAAGTATGAAGCATTCAAGATGGAGGAAGATGAGAACATTGAAGCAATGTTGTCAAGATTCCAGACTCTGATTGCTGGATTGAGAGTGCTAGATAAAGGCTACACCAAAGCTGATCATGTAAAGAAGATCATCAGAAGCTTACCCAGAAGATGGGGACCCATGGTGACTGCATTCAAGATTGCCAAGAATCTAAATGAAGTGTCTCTTGAGGAGCTGATCAGTGCCCTAAGGAGTCATGAGATAGAGCTGGATGCAAACGAACCTCAGAAGAAAGGTAAGTCCATTGCATTAAAATCTAATAGTAAAAAATGCACTAACGCTTTTCAGGCTGAAGAAGAAGATTCTGAAGAGTCAGAATCAGAAGAAGAAGATGAATTGTCTCTAATATCCAGAAGAGTAAATCAACTCCGGAAAAGCAAGCAGAGAAAGTTCAAGAACTTCAAAAGGCCTGAAAAAGGAGAATCTTCTGGACACCGAAGATCTGACAAGAAGAAGGTGACGTGCTATGAATGCAAGGAACCTGGACACTACAAAAATGAATTTCCAAAGCTTCAAAGAGAAAAGCCCAAGAAAAAGTTTGAAAAGAAGAAAGGCTTAATGGCTACTTGGGATGACTCAGATTCTTCTGATCAAGAGTCAGACTCTGAAGATGAGCAGGCAAACATAGCACTGATGGCTACTGTTGATGAAGAATCAGAATCTACATCAGACTCAGATTCTGAAGAGGTATTTTCTGAACTTTCTAGAGATGAGTTAGTTTTCAGCTTAACTAAACTTCTGGAAATCAAGGCTAAACTTAGTATCATATACAAAAAGCTGAAAAAGCTGTTTGCATTTGAAACTAAGAGACTTAAAATAGAAAATTCTGAACTGAAAGAAAAAGTCTTAAAATAATCTAAAGATGTTGAATCATCTTCAAGTTCAGAAAAGTCTATTCCTAGTGTGAACAATATTCTTAAGGAATATGACTTGAGTTTAAGAAAGTTTCTATCTAGAGGTATAGGCAGAAGTCAGCTAGCCTCTATGATATATGGTGTAAGTGGACAAGAGAATATGCATAGGCTATGAGGGTGAAACCCCATATAAACTTGAACCTGTAGATGAGATGATTATCACATATAAACCTCTGTATGATCAGTTCAAGTATAGCCATTCTCATGATATTAGACACACATCTCATGCTAAGAGTTTCCACATAATACACACCAAGAAGCAGGTTGCTACACAATCTAGAAAATCTTATGTTAAACCTCATGCTAAATCTCAATTCAATCAGAACTTGAGAAGGACTAGCCCAAAAGGACCCAAAATAATGTGGGTACCTAAGGAAAAGATAATTCCTGTTGCAAATATCCTTCAAGGCTCAAAAGATAAAGACAAACATGTCTTGGTACCTGGACTCTGGGTGCTCACGATACATGACGGGAAGAAGGTCTATGTTCCAAGACCCGGAGCTTAAATCTGCTGGAGAAGTAAAGTTTGGAGGGAACCAGAAGGGCAAAATCATTGGCTCTGGAACCATATGCATTGGTAACTCTCCCTCTATAACTAATGTTCTTTTAGTAGATGGATTAGCTCATAACTTATTGTCCATAAGTCAATTAAGTGACAATGGTTATGACATAATCTTCAATCAAAAGTCTTCTAAAGCTATTAGTCAGAAGGATGGCTCAATCCTATTTGAGGCAAGAGAAAGAACAACATTTATAAGATTGATCTTTCTGATCTTAAAAATCAAAAGGTTACTTGCCTTATGTCTGTTAGTGAAGAGCAGTGGGTCTGGCACAAAAGATTAGGTCATGCTAGTTTGAGAAAGATTTCTCAGATTAACAAACTTAATCTGGTCAGAGGACTCCCTAATCTGAAATATAAATCAGATGCTCTTTGCAAAGCATGTCAGAACGGGAAGTTTTCAAAACCTGCATTCAAATCTAAAAATGTTGTCTCTTCCTCTAGGCCGCTAGAACTTCTGCACATTGATCTTTTTGGCCCAGTCAAAACAACATCAATCAGAGGGAAGAAATATGGATTAGTCATCGTAGACGACTATAGCAGATGAACATGGGTAAAGTTCTTGAAACACACGGATGAGTCACATACTGTGTTCTTTGACTTTTGCACTCAGATTCAATCTGAGAAGGAATGCAAAATCATAAAGGTCAGAAGTGATCATGGTGGTGAATTTGAGAATAGATTCTTTGAAATTTATTTCAAAGAAAATGGTATTGCCCATGATTTCTCTTGTCCTAGAACTCCACAACAAAATGGAGTTGTAGAACGAAAGAATCGGACTCTACAAGAAATGGCCAGAACCATGATCAATGAAACCAATATGGCTAAGCATTTCTGGGCAGAAGAAATTAACACTGCATGTTACATTCAGAATAGAATCTCCATAAGACCTATTCTAAATAAGACTCCTTATAAATTGTGGAAGAACAGAAAGCCCACCATTTCTTATTTCCATCCATTTGGATGTGTATGCTATATTCTGAATACTAAAGATCATCTGCATAATTTTGATTCTAAAGCTCAGAAGTTTTTTCTGCTTGGATATTCTGAACGCTCAAAAGGCTACAAAGTATACAATACTGAAACTCTTGTAGTTGAAGAATCAATCAATATCAGATTTGATGATAAGCTTGGTCTTGAAAAGCCAAAGCAGTTTGAGAATTTTGCAGATATAGAAATCTCTAACTCAGATCAAGAAGAACCCATAAGCAAAGTTTCAGAAGAACAAGTTGCAGCCTCTTTAGAGATTCTCAGAATATCTGAAGAGCCAACACCCAGAAGATCTTCTAGACTCAACTCTGCTCATCTAGAAGATGTTATCATTGGAAAGAAAGATGATCCTATCAGAACAAGAGCATTCCTTAAGAACAATGCAGAATGTCAATTTGGTCTAGTATCTCTGATCGAGCCAAATTCTGTTGATCAAGCTCTGGAAGATGCTGACTGGATAATTGCCATGCAATAAGAACTAAATCAATTTAAAAGGAATGATGTTTGGGATCTAGTTCCAAGACCAAAAGGATTTAACATCATCGGAACAAAGTGGGTCTTCAGAAACAAGCTGAGTGAGAAAGAAGAAGTTGTAAGAAACAAAGCCAGACTGGTTGCTCAGGGCTATAGTCAGCAAGAAGGCATTGACTATACAGAAACCTTTGCACCAGTGGCCAGGTTAGAATCTATTCACTTATTAATTTCTTTTGCCACTCAGAATAACATCACTCTATATCAGATGGATGTTAAGAGTGCCTTCTTAAATGGTTATATAGATGTAGAAGTATATGTCCACCAACCTCCAGGTTTTGAAGATTTTAAGTCTCCATAACATGTTTTCAAACTAAAGAAATCATTATATGGCCTGAAGCAAGCTCCCAGAGCTTGGTATGAAAGATTAAGTTCTTTCCTTCTGGATAATGGTTTCACTAAAGGACAAGTGGACATAACTCTCTTCTGTAAAACCTTTAAAAAGGATATTTTAATTTGTCAAATATATGTTGATGATATCATATTTGGAACATCTAATGCTACACTTGGAAAGGAGTTTGCTAAGTCTATGCAGATAGAGTTTGAAATGAGCATGATGGGAGAACTCAAGTATTTCCTTGGGATCCAGATCAATCAAACTTCTAAAGAAACTTATGTTCATCAAACCAAGTACGTGAAAGAACTTCTAAAGAAGTTTAATATTTCAGAAAGCAAAGAAGCAAAGACTCCTATGCATCCAACGTGTGTATTAGGTAAGGATGAGGTAAGTAAGAAAGTAGATCAGAAGCTCTACAGAGGTATGATTGGATCTCTTATATATCTTACTGCTTCTAGACCTGATATTTTATTCAGTGTATGCCTGTGTGCTAGATTCTAATCAGATCCTAGAGAATCTCACTTAACTGCTGTTAAGAGAATTCTGAGGTATTTGAAAGGTACTACTAATGTTGGATTAGTCTACAGAAGATCTGAAGAATACAACTTAGTAGGATTTTGTGATGCTGATTACGCTGGAGATAGAGTTGAAAGGAAAAGTACTTATGGAAGCTGTCAGTTTCTGGGAAGTCATCTGATCTCTTGGTACAGCAAGAAACAAGCCACAATTTCCCTCTCTACAACAGAAGCAGAATATGTTGCTGCTGCTGGATGTAGTACACATATGCTCTGGATGAAGAGTCAGCTAGAAGATTATCAAATATATGAGAGTAACATTCCTATATTCTGTGATAATACTTCTGCTATTTGTTTATCTAAGAATCCTATCTTACATTCCAAAGCTAAATATATTGAGATTAAACATCATTTCATTAGGGACTATGTTCATAAGGGTGTTCTTTCTTTAAACTTTGTGGATACATAACATCAGTGGGCTGATATCTTCACAAAACCCCTTGCTGAAGATAGGTTTAAGTTCATTATGAAGAATATCAGTATGGATTTATGCCCAAAATGAAAGGATGGGAAGATCTGATATATGAACTAGATTTGAAATGCTTATTTATTTTCTTATCAGATGTTCTGGATGTTTTGTTCATTTAGATATTCTGATTCTGTTATTACTAATGTTTCATATGTCTAAGTTGATTCATAATTTATGTTAAAGCAAAACAGCTGTCACCAGCTATTCCAGATGATTAACACGTGTTCATTCTGAAAGGACAAGCATGCGTGCAGTTGATGAGACGCCGCCCTAGGTAACTGTGCAAATCATTTCAAATCTCACGTTTTCTCCTAACGTCATTCAACATTAAATGCAAATTGATTCTCTGCATTCTGTAACTGTTCTTTCTCAGAATTTAATTGCATTTTGTTTCGCGTCCGTGGCTATTTAAACACATCTCATAATCATTTTCTCTCTTTTCACGCATTCATCATTCATCTTGTTTATGCATTTCTGCCTCTTCTTCTCTCTTTTCAAAAACCCTAAACCGAAACCAAGAAATCTCAGAAGTGCTTCAATGGCTTCTCCATCTAACATTCAAGTTGGTTCATCTTCTCAACAACATAATCAAGATCAACAACAACAAAAACTTGTCGCTCAAAAGACATGTTCGATTCCTTGGAATGAATTAGAACTTATCTGCGAGATAATGGTTGATTTTGATAACCTAGAAGCACATTATATTCATCTAAAGGATGCAATGACCTTTCAAGGATGGCAAGCGTTCTTCTATGGTTTGTGTGGACCAGTCTATCCAGATTTGGTTAAAGAATTCTAGGTTCATGCAACGGTTATGCCAAAGGCTATTCTTTCTGTTGTTCATGGTGAGCATATTTCCATCACAGAAAATCTTCTAAGGAAGTTATTTGGGTTGGAAACTGTTGAAGGTGTTTTTGAAGCTGTTCCAGGAAGAACAAATTGAGAGGCTGTGTATGAAGAATTCTACAAGGATGGAAAAGAGTCTACAGAAATCAAGGAAATGAAGACTTCTTACAGAATCTTGGCTAAGATCCTTCTGGGTTGCATATACCACAGAAAGGCAACTTCCTCTTTAAACTATGTTAGCAAGAACTAACAATACATTTTGTATTGTATTGGTAAACAAGAAAAAGTGGATCTTCCGTTCATTATCTTCAACCACATGTGGCAACATGTGAAGGAATCAAGAGATAATTTCAGAAAGAAGAATCCAAAGTTCAAGAGAAACATTATCCCTTTTGGAAGAATCATCACAGATCTTCTGGTTCAAACAAAAATTGTTGAGGATCTCGAGAAAGCTGGCATTATCAAGGATCCTTATACATTTATTGGAAGCACCATGAATTCTCGTATTTTGATGAAGATGGGCTTAATTCAATCTATTGGAACTTCTCCCCAAGTGAACGCTGAAGTTAGGTCCAGAAGAGGTCCCGCTCTGGCTGACTTTGAGTTGTTCTTCAGAAATGAACTTCCAGAAGTTATTGTCCAATACATTGCTATGCACAAGGAAGTAGGTTCTGATTGTGATCCTATTTGGATAAGAAATCAAAAACTTGCCACTACTGCTAATCATGTTCCAGAAGTAGTGCAAGAGAAAGAAAGAAGAACGAAGAGAAAGCTTGATCTTCCAGAAATAAATAAAGAAAAGAGTAATGAGAAGAAGGAAGAACAGAAGGAAGCAAGAGAAGTAGAAAAGAAGAAGGAAGATAAGAAAGATAAGAAAAAGGAAGAAGACAAAGGAAAGAAGAAAGTTGAACAGAAGGAAAAGCAGAAGGAGAAGAAAAGAAAGACTGTTGGAGAAGGACCTGCTAAGCCTTAGAAGAAGAAACGACCTTCAGGTATTGTAATTTCTGAACCTGGTTCTGCTCCTGTTTTAAATTCAAATTTTGTATCAACAGAAGCTACCCCAGTAATTCCACCAGAAAAAGCCCCTGCTAAACCACCTCCAACCACCAAAGTTCTTACCCCTCCTCATTCACCAAAGTCTAAAGGCAAATCGCCTATTCTTGATTTTGAACCCCCTGTTTCTGAACCTATCTTTGAAGCCACACCTCTAAACACCATCATTCCTCCTCACGCCACTATATCCACTTCTCAACCTCCTCCACATTCCAACTATGTTCATGTAGACATTGTTGTGTTCTGTAATTTCACCTCATCAGAATCCTCTCATTCTGATTCATTCACCAACCTCATGCAAACTTATAACCGTAAACCCAAACCATCTTCTGACCCAGTTGTCTTAGTCTTTGACTCTGACAATGAAGCTGAATCATCTCAACCACCCTCTTCAGAAACTCTATTTTCTCTTGATAGAGTCTCTCAACCTTATGCCTTCTCTCACCCAGATAAACCAATATCTTCTCTCCAACCATAAACTCCCATCTCACCTCCCAAAACAAAAACCTCCTAAACCTTCTGTTGATGCACGTTTTGAGTTTTTATCTAATAAGGTCAGGACAGGTTTAGATGTTCTGAAGGTTGCTCATGAATCCAAGCTGGATCATGTAGCTGCTGGGAAGCTCTGGAGAGCTTTTGGAAGGGAAATTCAGGCTGACTTTTTGGATATTCAGAAAGAGTGTTTGGCTGCTTCTCCTGGTCCTTTTGGATTCTTTCCGCAGTATGATGATGGCAAGTACTATCACCCCATCACCAACTGGAAGCCTCTGGAAGAGAAGCCATTTGTTGATGAACTTGAAGAAGAAAATCCTCTGGCAATTGTTGTGTGGAACCCACATCCATACAAAGTTCTGAATGGAGATTTTCAGGTTTTGTTCAACTGTTTCAAGGAGAACCCTTTTGAAAAGGCTCCTAACACGGTTTACCCAAAAGTTGTGTACCCTCCAGAACCTGAAATTCCTGTTTTCAAAGGGTTACCTTCTGAAGAACATCCTGCTGAAGATATTCCTGTTGAGGAAAATCATGAAGATGTTCAGATGGTTGAAGCTGATGCTAATCATCCTGTTCTGGATAACAGCTTTGATGCTGCTTCTGCTGGTTCCTCTGTTTCTGTTCTGCTGAACAGTATGAAGGTTCTTCAACAGAATCAAGCAAGCTTGGCTAGTCGTCTGGAGAAACAAGATAACACTAACGCTGAGATCGCATCTTGGATGAAGACTCAAGAAGAAACCACCAAGAAGCAAGCTGAAGACACTTCTGAGATTAAGAACCTTCTGGCCGCCTTAGCCTTTAGGTTTACCTTGTAGTAATCTGTCTTGTGTCCTAGTTTGTTTTCTTTGTTTCTGAATCTGCTTTTCTTGCATCTGCTTCTGTATTATCTTATCTTCTGATTATTCAATGAAATATCTTTTTATTTCTTCACTCTGTGTGTCTTTCATCTGAATCTTTATGTTTTTTGATGTTATGACAAAAAGGGGGAGAAATGTGATAATTGAATTGATTTATTATATCAGTTGCTGGGCTTAGGTCTCAATATTCCTAACAATTATTTGCAAGTTTTCTGTGTTTGATAGTTTTTGCAGGAATGAGATATTCTGGACAAAGCTCAACATGAGAAGCAAATACATGGGGAAAAGCAATTCTAAAGCTCTTAAAGATTTGAAGCAAGCTGAGTGCTCTGAAGCTTCAAGTCCATAAGCAAGAAATGTTGTGATCAAACCCAGAAGCTCTAATACAAGAAGTCTCAAGTTCTGATGGATCAGAAACATAAAAGACTGAAGACATAAGAGCTCTGACATAAGTGATCACAAAAAGAAATTCAAAGCTCTGCAGCTGTCCAAATGGAAGCTCTGAAGAGAACCTCTGAAGAGAAGCTCTGAATGTTCTGAAGTTCTATTCAACGTGAAAGTCTCAACTGAAATGGAAAAATACTCAGGGAAGTCTTTCATTTATAAATTCTTCTAGTATTAATTTCAGAAGACATAAGATGCTCTACACCAAAGCTGATGGCTCTGATGTTCAAACGTTGTTATCTACAAATCTGAGTCCAGAAAGAAAGTACAAGATGAAAGGTTGTAACGTCAAATATCTGACTGACAAAAGAAATGTTAGAAGCTACAAAAGGCAAAGTCAGTAAAAGCAGCAAGAGCAAGGCTCGAGGTAGTTGACAAAAGTGTGAAACATTAAATGCAGCGTTGTACTATTCACGCAAAGCATTAAATGCTCCCAACGGTCATTTCCTCTCAAGCGCCTACAAAAACTCTGTCAAATTCAAAAGCTTACGAACTTCATCTTCAACCTCACAAACTCTTTGTAATATTTAGTTAGTGTTAAGTTTAGAACTTAAGAGAAATATCACAGTTGTGATTACAGCTTTATTAGAAGCAATTCAAACTCTTGTAAACTTTATTTTACATTGATTGTAAAAGGATTCCTAGAGTGATCAAGTTGTGATCTGTAGACTCTAGAATACTTAGAGGGTATCTAAGTGGAAAACCATTGTAATCAGTTGGATTAGTGGATTAAATCTTCAGTTGAGGTAAATCACTCTAAATGGGTGGACTGGAGTAGTTTGGTTAACAACGAACCAGAATAAAAATCATTGTGTTGATTGTTTTTATCTTCCAAGTTTTTGAGTTACACTTATTCAATCCTCCCTTTCTAAGTGTTTTTCTATCCTTCAATTGGCATCAGAGCACCGGTTCTAGGTGCAAGCCTTTAACCGTGTTAGACAAAAGATTCAGGGAGAGTTCAACGATTTACTATTGACCAGATGGACGAGAGTTCTTCCTTAGAAAATCTAAAAGATCTCTATAAATACTTTTCCTAAATAAGAGATGAGAGGGATCATAACTTAAACATAAACGATTTATTAAATGTATATTTTTCACTAAAAACTCTAAAAAAACAAGTTTTAAAACAAATCTATTTCACAAATATTACATTTTAATTTTAAATTGGCACTTCCATTATCATTTAAATACTAATATACTTCTATAAAAACATTAACATAAAAAGAAATTCTACTATTAAAAAAAGAATATAATGATGTTACAAGTCTACTACTAGTAGTACTAGACTAAAATCCAAAGTCTACCTCTTCTATAGGATGTGTAGGGAATATATATATATATATATATATATATATATATATATATATATATATATATATATATATATATATATATATATATATATATATATATATATATATATATATATATATATATATATATATATATATATATATATATATATATATATATATATATGGAGCATATCAAGTGAGAGCATTTTTAAATGAGAGATGAGAGGAAGAAATATCAATTATTGGATTCATCAAGAGAGATAAATTAATAACCTCATTAATATATTAACATTCTCTCTCTTGATGAATCAAATAGTTGATATTTCTTCCTCTCATCTCTCATTTAAAAATGCTCTCACTTGATATGCTCCATATATATATATATATATATATATATATATATATATATATATATATATATATATATATATATATATATATATATATATATATATATATATATATATATATACCCCTCACGGCCTTTTGTCCACATGGTTTTGTAAGAATATTATTAAAGTATAACTGTACACAAACAACAGAAGCATCGTGTGTGCCTCACACGAGAGGGAGACGTGGAGAAGCAAAACACATGCAACATGTACAAATACACGTAACAAAGCCTATGATTCTCATTCACAACTATAATCAGCTAGCATAAAAAAAACAAAGTTGAATACCATGGTTTTCTTTTCGAAAAGTCTGATGTGACAATGTTTTTTTAACTTTTTAATGAATTAAATTTCCACATCATTAATGCAAGAAGGGAAATGACATTAATACCCTTAGAGTTTATATCATATATTCAGCCCATATTTAAATCTAAAGGAGAAAGGAGATTCACTGACACGTGGCTATTTCTGGGCCGTTCAATTAATCTAACGGGCCTAAACAAAAATACAGTCCCATTCCCTCTTTAACCTAGTGTGATACTGCTAAACAAAATCACCAAAAACACGCCTCCGTAACGTATCTTTCACCGATAATCACCATGCCTTCTTACGGCATACCTGCGGCGGAGGCTCTTCGAGCCTCCGGTTGAAACTCCGAGAAGCTAAGCCTCCCAGCACTCCAATCAAAGATGAAGTGCGACCCTGAAGGCTACGAATCAGAGCTTCTTTTCATATGCATCCAATTCAACTCCTCACTCGAAATCATTACCACCCTTCCTCTCATCATCACAAACGAAGAAACGACGCCTCTCTGACCCCAATTCCGGCGGCGATTTGGAGGTCTACTTTAAATGAAACGGCGGTGCCTTATCTTCAGCGACTTCCTTCTTCTCGTGCCATCATCATTTATGTTCCCCTCTCTCGATCTCATTTTCCGATCTCCTCTTTCTTCAGGCGGCGGCGCAACAGTGTGGTTATATTCTGATGTTGTTGCGAGAGCGTCGCGTCGAAGATGACAGTGTTGATGGAAGATACAATGTTGTGAGCTGCAGATTGTGAGGTGTGTGATGCTCGATGCAGTTCCGAATTTTTCGGTGTATTGGGGTTCTACTGAGATGTATCGTTGTTGAGTTTTGCTGCAATTGTTGTTCGTTACAATTTTGTTGCGATTGTTGATGATGTTGAAGTTGCTGGTGATGAATGTTGAGTCTCGGTTTTAGGTTATTGTGAGTTTGTTATTGTTGAAAAAAGGGTTGTTATGGTTTATTGAGGTGAAGGATTTGAATTGTGGAGTTTGTGTGGGTTGTTGCAGATGAAATTTTAGAGCTTACTGAGTGAAGGTTTAGGTTTTTTTGTTGATGCAAAAATGGCAGTGCACAAAAGATTATGGGTTTTTGTTGATATAATAGGTAAGCGTAGTAATGTCATTGCATTGGCTAAAAATATGATGTGGAAATTCAATTAATTAAAAAGTTAAAAAAAAACGCAGCCACATCATACTTTTTGATGATGTGGCCTGATAAAGGGCCAAAATGGAACTTTTAAAATTTGTTTAGGCAAATCTTGCAACTTTTTTTTTGGCAGGGGGATTTTTCAAACCAAGCCTATATGGCAAGGGTGAAAATAGGTACCAACCCTATATTTATCTTTCTCTAGAGCACTAGGGATCTTGAACCTAAAATGCTCTCTACAAATACATTTAAGGGGTGGACATCAATTTGGGCCCAAAATCTCAATCTGGCCCAACTTTCGGGTGACATTCACCCAATTCCGACCAATTTAATAATATTTTTGGAAATTCTTATTCCATTCTATGCTTTTCCAGCGCACCACGAATTCCATAAATACCCCTAAAAACCAGAAATATATTTCCGGTACACACCAAAAACTGAAAGACTATACATTGGCATCGAAAATGTATTTCCGATTTTGTAACTACGGTTTTGTGCTATACATAAACCAGAAAAACATCATTAAATTAAACCATTATCAAAAAAAGCAAATATAACATAATGATTCATAACAACAAGAAATATAGGAATCATACATAAACATAGGAAATAAGGATTTTAACAACAAGCAAACATTACAAATCAACGTTCACCTGGACGTTGCAACATCATGATAATATCATCGACCGATCTTGAAATAGTCGTATCTAGCTTGATCGAAACTTTCTCCTCGAAACTGGAATAAGTATTCCACATAGCTCGCGTATTAGCATTGTTATTTAGCTCACGGTTGATGAACACAAGCTTCCCCTCTGTGTCAACAGATGGCGAGTGGTACTTGATCTTTCCAACTTTGCGATTATCGCCATAAGGTACAAGTTCCTGCAATGTTAGACGCACTTCTTCAATTGAGATGTACATGGTGATCTTAAATTCCCGTGATGGTATGGCACCGACTGTCATACCCCAATTTTTGACCCTAAGATCATATATCATTCATATCCCAATCATTAATCAAGAGCTTCACTTAGAAGTTTTGTTTGTGGTGTTGCACTCACCTTATCAATAAGAGGGACCATCAAGCACCAATGATTGTTTATCTTGTATGCATATTGTACTAACCCAAATACCAAAAATATTGCTTTGTTTCTTTGTAGGCTTTTGTTTTGTAGGTACCAAGCCAAGACATGCAATAAAAAAGACATTTTTCATATTTTGGACTGATGAAATCGATTTCCCTACTGGGTAAATCGATTTCCCTGCAGCAATCTTCAACAAAATCACATTCTGGACAACATGAAATCGATTTCCCTCCTGGGTAAATCGATTTCCCTAGTGTATTTTGCGCCAAATTCTCTTCTGGAACAGAGTGAAATCGATTTCACTCCTGGGGGAAATCGATTTCCTTAAGGCGAAATTCAAAAAAAATAGAGAGGGAAGCTTGATTTGATTTTGGCACCTATTTTCTTTGATCATTTTTGTCATTTTACCAATTTTCCACCTCACTAAAATAATTCCCTTCATTAATTCCATTTTAACCTCATTTTACCATTTTTTACCATTTAAATGCCACTTTAATCACCAATTAAACACAAGCTAATTAACCAAGATTAAATGACAAAATTGCCACTACTCTTGCTCTCATCCTATAAATAGAGGCCACTACTCTCTCATTTCTCAAGCTTGGAGAGCCAAAAAATTGCTTGCAAATTCATTTCTCACCCTTTCCAAAACCCTCACCCAAAGTTCATTTTCATAAGATTAGTGAGATTCACATTGAATCTTGCTAATTTTGAACTAAACCTCCTACATTTCTCTCTTTTCTTTGGTTGTTCATCTCCAAATTTGAAGGATCTATACACTTTGTGCTTGCTCTTGAAGCTACTCCAAGACTTTTGTTCAAGAAGTGGTAATTTGCTAGATCCATGATGTAGATCTTTATTGCTTGTGTTCAATGCATCTTTGATGCTATATTGATGATATTTGCTGGTTTTGTGATGGAAATTTCATGCTCAAGTTGATGTGTGATCATAAGGTGTTTGTATATTTGTTCAAATCAAGTTTCATGCCTTTAAATGATGTTTTTGCTGAAATTTACACTGATGAAATCGATTTCCTTAAGGCTGAAATCGATTTCCTGCTGAACGTAACTTGTTTTTTTGAAAACTGCACTATGGAAATCGATTTCCCCCTGCATGAAATCGATTTCCTGCTGGCAGAATGTGATTTTTTGCCTTTTTTATGCTTGTTTTGGCTTCCAACTTCCTCCACTTCATTAATATCATTGGATCTAGGAAGTTGATAGGTTTGAAAGGACCAAATCCATAATATTAGATAAATGACATTAATGATAATGTGAGTTGATTTTACTTTATGCATTTTTATCTTCTTCTTCTCCTTTTTTTCTTTTGATCGATGAAAGTCTTAATACTTTGAGAATTCTTATGGATTCTTAGTAAAGACTAGATCGTTACCTATTTTCTTTTCGTGCGGTATTGCTTTCGGAGAATGATCTACATATCATGTCTCTCGCATGCATTAGCACATAAAGTTTTGACCGGCCTCGTTGTAGGGTGATTTCTACATAAATCACTTGGCGATCTGCTTAACATAGCGCAATATTTCGTGTCCCGAATAAAAAAGATCAAATATGGAAGAGAATTGTATGCGGTTGATTTAAGACTTGTGGAGGTTTATCGTGTAGTCGCTATGATTTTATCAAGCTTCTGATAAAGTTCCATTGAATTTAAATCCGAGAACATCCTTCACTCACCATCGATCTTCCTTACTAACTTTGATAACATACTTGACAAGTTTCAAGATGGTTATCTTTAACATCTAACAATTGACTTTAATTTCTGCAATTTATTATACCGCTCTTTATTTCTCGCTTTATCGCTTTATTTTATCATTTCATCATATTTACATTCCGCTATTTTTCCTTTGTCCATTTGGACGTTTATATTCCGCTATTTTCTCTTTGTCCATTTGGACATTATGTTTATGTTTCCGCTATTTTCTTTTGTCCACTTGGACCATACTTTACTTTTATGCTAAAACACTAATAAACAACAAAAATCTAAAAAACGTTTAAGGCTCTCTTTCGGACTATTGGTTACTATCCCTTGCATTCCGGAGATTTGGACTTATGGGCTTAGTACCTCTGGACCCTTATTCCGTTATTACTCTGCTGTTATTCTGTATGTCTGGCATTGGATTGTTGTCTGTTTGTGTATGCAGGTATTTCCTTGAAAGTCCTTGATGGTTAATTCCAAGGCATCGAGATAAGGATTTTACCCGAAAACAGCCGTTACTCTGCCCGATTTTCGTCAGAATTTTAATGTGCTTAATGCAAAATGGTGCTAAAGATAACAAGTTCATCTGGATCCCCAAGTGATAATGTGTTGGTTTAGTGTCGATATTCCAAAGGATGGGAAATCTACCTTGACTCTTAATGTCAAGTGTTGGCTTCTTATTTCGGTTAGACCGTTCTTTTCCTTAGCTTTTATTTTACGCAATAGGATAGCCTCTTCATCTCCTCCCCTTCTTTAATTTTCAAAATCTTCTCTCTTTTTCCAAAATATTCTTATGTTTGCAAACCTTTTTATTAAAAAATATCTTTTGCCCTTAGTGGCCTTTTCCTCTTTTCTTCAAAAGTTTAGACACTATTAATTGTCGAAACGAGTGGTTATACCCCACGATTTTGAAATTGATTGATATAATGAGATCTTTTCTGCGTGAGAGAGCTAGTGGCATACTCGTTGGTTTTATCCGAGTTGGAGCCCTTCTTTCATTTGCGATGCAAAGAATTCATTTGTTCTCATGCTCAAGGTCAATGGCTGAGTATTTCTCTCCGACGACGATAAAGTGTTTATTCGTTTTTAAAAAAAATGTTTTCCCTTTAAGCGGAACTACATTAGCTCTGACTTCTCCATTGCACCGAGGAGGTATGTAGGCACAAGGCTTAACGTCTTGCCGAGCTTATTTTAAAAATAAAACAAACTCTCTTTTTAGCACACACGACACAGATTTTCAAAAAGGTTCCTGTGGAGTACCACAGATATGAGGGGTGCTTAAAACCTTCCCCTCATATAATCAACACCCGAACCTGAGTTCTCTTCCTTGTTTTAAAAACAAAACTTTGGGTTTTTCGTTCTTTTCCCTTTTCCTTTGAAAAATAAAGTGCGGTGGCGATTTCAAATGAAATATTGATTCGAGTCAATCTTATGGCTTTGATATCAGATTTTCCCCGCTACAGAAAAATGGCGACTTCACTGGGGATATCAGTTTTAAGTGTGTTAAGCGTATTTTTGTTTATCTGTGTGTTTTATTTGTATATATTGTTGTGTGCTTTGTTTGTTTATCTTCTTTTTTCCTTTTTGGTGCTCGATGGTTCCTCTGTGATGAGATAAAGTTCTAACCCGAACTTTGGTGAGTAACTTGAGATAGGAGGTGGTAAGACCAATAGTCGCATGTCAGGAGCAATCCTTACCATGAGCGTCATATGATGGAACCCCAATCAGTGGAGGCCTCATGGAAGGTAGTAGAGGTTGTTACGAACCATCGTGATAACGCTATTACTTTCAATAGTGAGTGTCCGTAGAAGCTGAATGGCCTAGAACCTTTTTAACCCATCTAAGCCTTTTTAGGATGTAGTGCAGAAACAAGATCAAGTACCAATTTGAGCTTGTTGTCATGCGATACTATGCTCAGACGAGGTCTTTTTAGGCATATTATTGGCGCCCATGAGCAATTGTGCGTGCCGGTAATATCCGATAGAAGATTGAAAACTCTGGGAACCTTTGTAGAACCCGATTGGCAGGTACAAAACTCCTTAGATCAAGCCTTGTGGGATGGGTAGACCCACGGCTCCATGCTCGTGACGTCGAACCTAAGAACCTGGATTGTGTGATTTTGTGTGATTTGCTGTGATCTTGTGTGCTCTTGATTGTGGTTGATGCAAAAACCATGCATTCATGCATTCATAAAAATGACATTCACAAATGGTTTTCAAGGAACTTAGAGATATTTTTTGTAAACATCACAGGTACCATGGATCAAAAGAGAAGCATCAAGTACACTTTCAGGAATTCAAGTGCAAAGGAATTGAAAGAGCTAGCAACTTTGGTTCCTAATCTTGACAACTTCAAAAACCGTTATGGGAAATTGATCTCTATCTTGAAGACCAAAGTGGAAAAGGATGATCAAATCCGTCATCAAGAAGAGTTGCTTCAACAACATGGAGAAAAGCGAAAGAGACAACAAGAAGATTCAGTTGCATGGAAGGAAGTTGCTGATAAGCTGATGGTCGAGAATGCTCATTTGAAGGCCTTTTATGAAGATGAATTGGAGAAGCTCCGTAGGAAGCTGCAAAAAGGAGTTGGATCTTCATCAGAAGTGTTCCCTTCCAGTTTTTAGCTTTTCCTTTGTTTTGTAATTTTGGATCTTTGAATCCTTTTGTAAGCTTTTCTATTGTTAATGAAGAATGTTGCTATATTTGTTTTTTGCTAATGTTTACAATTAATGTCTTAAAGTTCCTTGAAAACCAATAATAATAAAAATCATTTGCATTTCATTTCATGCATTATTCTCCATTTTGGTCTTGCTTCCGAGAGTATTCCCGAGGTCTTATTCAGTGTTCTTCATACAGAATCAAGCTGTCTCACCGGTATAACACTCGAGCTAACTGCAAGAAGAAGATGGAAGGTCTTGAACAAGAGAATCGTGAGCTACGTGAAGAGGTTGTTACTTTGAGATCTGGTGTGGATCGTCTCACTACTCTGGTTGAGACATTGATGGCTACTCAGAATCAGAATCAAAATCAGGTTCCTCCTCCCAACACCCCAAGCTCAGGGTCAGACCACTGTGATTTCCGAAATTGCTGCTACAACCATTCCTGCTGTTCCTGTTGGTGCTACCCAACAACGTATGCCTAATGGATATCCCTGGGGTATGCCTGAAGGTTATCTGTCTGTTCCTGAGATGACTCGTCCGTTGACTCCTGTTATGGTCAACACATCTCCTATTGTTCATACTGGTCCTTTTGTCCCAGAGCCCATTTATGATGCTGCTCCAAGTGAAATTCAAGACAGAATGGATGGTTTCCAAGATCAGTTTGAAGAACTGCAGAAAGAAATGAAAGCCTTGCGTGGGAAAGAACTGTTTGGAAAGAATGTGCATGATCTTTGCCTTGTTCCCAACGTGAAAGTACCTGCCAAGTTCAAGCTGCCTGAATTTGAGAAGTATAAGGGAAACTCCTGCCCTCAGGCACATCTGGTGATGTATGTAAGGAGGATGTCCACTCACACTGATGATCAACGTCTGTTGATCCATTATTTCCAAGACAGTTTGACTGGAGCTGCTTCTAAGTGGTATATGGGCCTTGATAGCACTCATATTCACACTTTTAATGACTTAGCTGAAGCGTTTGTGAAGCAATACAAATATAATGTGGACATGGCTCCTGATAGGGATCAAATGCGAGCTATGATGCAGAAAGAGAAGGAATCTTTCAAGGAATATGCTCAGAGATGGCGTGAGGTTGCCGCCCAAGTGATTCCTCCAATGGAAGAAAAAGAGATGACTAAGATTTTCCTTAAGACTCTTGGTCCGTTTTACTATGAGAAAATGATTGCGAGTGCTCCTGTAGACTTCACCGAAATGGTGGATATGGGTGTCAGGTTAGAAGAAGCTGTGCGGAAGGCCGTCTGGTTCGGAATGACAATTCGTCTGGTGGTGCAAAGAAGTATGGTTCTTCATTCCAGAAGAATAAGGAATCATATGCTAATGCTGTTTCTCATGGGAGGAATAGTCGATTCAGAAATCAATCTCAACAAGTGGCGTCAGTAACTCCTGTTGTGAATTCAGTGCCTGTAGCTCCTGATAATCAACAACCAGCAAGGTGGAATCCGTATCCTCGAGTTAATATTGATCCTATCCCTATGACGTACACTGAACTGTATCCTGCTCTAATTCATAAGAAGTTGGTTCAACCAAGGTTACCACCTCCTGTTCCAGAGAAACTCCCTTGGTGGTACAAAGCTGATGCCACTTGTGCTTTTCATCAGAATGCTCCTGGGCATGACTTAGAGAATTGCTGGCCTTTGAAGAATGAAGTTCAGAGATTGGTTCGTTCTGGTATGCTTTCCTTCCGTGATATTGGCCCAAATGTGTAGAATAATCTGTTGCCAACTCATGAAGTGTCTGCTGTGAATATGGTGTATGGATGCCCTGGGAAGTATAAGATTTATCGTGTGGAACACATCAGAGGATCATTGGTAGAGATGCATGCCACTCTGTGTGAATACATTCATTATGAGCATAATCATGCTGCTTGTAGGATTTGTTCAGTTAATCCTCGAGGGTGTTATATTGTGAGAAGAGATTTACAAGAGATGATAGACCAAAGGCTCATTGAGATTCAGAGGGATAGAGATGAAGATGATGTCAATGTGATTGAACCATGCTTTGAAATCCCGGAATGTGTAGAGATTGGTTATTATGGCAAAGCTGCTGTAGAACCTCTTGTTATATGTTTGCCTGGATCTGTACCTTATAGTTCTGACAAAGCTGTACCCTACAGATACAATGCCACCATGTTGGAAGCTGGAAAAGAAGTTGAGATTAAGCCTCTGTCTTCTGTTGAGAATATAGCAGATGTTAGTAGAGTGACTAGAAGTGGACGAGTTTTTACTCAGCCCCAAACAGTTGTGGATGTCCAAAGGAATCCTACTCAAGTGCCTGTGAACAATAATGATGCGACAAAAGTGAATGCTGGATCATCTTCAGGAAAGGAGATGGATGAGATTTTGAAGCTTATCAAGATGAGTGATTATAAGATTGTGGATCAGTTGCATCGCACTCCATACAAGATCTCTATAATGGAGCTGCTGACAAGTTCTCCTGCTCATAGGGATTCTTTGATGAAAATACTTGATCAAGCCTTTGTGGATCATGATGTGACGTTGGATCAGTTTAATGGGGTTGTGAGTAATATCGCTGCGTGTAACAATCTGAGCTTCAGTGATGAAGATTTGCCTGAGGAAGGGAGAAATCATAATTTGGCTTTGCACATCTCTGTCAGTTGCAAAGAGGACTCAATGTCCAATGTGTTGATCGATACTGGTTCATCGCTGAATGTCATGCCGAAATCTACTCTTGCTAAGCTGTCTTATGGTGGCACACCAATGAGATTTAGTAATGTGATTGTCAAGGCTTTTGATGGATCGAAGAAATCAGTGGTTGGAGAGGTTGATTTGCCTATTGGTATTGGACCATTTGTCTTCAAGATTACTTTTCAAGTGATGGACATTTTCCCTGCATATAGTTGTTTATTGGGACGCCCATGGATCCATGAGGCTGGGGCAGTTACTTCGACTCTCCACCAAAAGTTGAAATTTGTGAAAGATGGAAAGATGGTTGTTGTGAATGGAGAACAAGCTTTACTAATTAGTCATCTCTCTTCGTTCCGTACCATAGAAGCTGATGAAGTGGTCATTGGAACTGCATTCCAAGCCCTGTCTGTTAATGATGAATTCAAAAAGGATGAAGCTTCCATTGCCTCCTTCAAAGATGCTCAACTGGTGGTTCAGAATGGACATTCAGGAGTCTGGGGACAAGTGGTGAGTCTGCAAGAGAACAAGAATAGAGCTGGTCTGGGATTTTCTGCTTCAGACAAGTCTGTGATGAAGCCTGAATCTGCTTTTCGTCCTTATCAAGAGATGTTCCATAGTGCCGAGTTCCTACATCCGACTCTTCCAGAAGTGAACGCTGTTATTGAAGATAAATCAGAGCCAGAAGTGCCAAACTTTGTGACCCATGGAAAGACGATTAAGAACTGGATCACCATTGACATTCCTGAGTGTACTCATGCTTCAAAGTAATTTGCTTTTATGTTTTTCAAAATCCTTTCATTCTGCCCAAGATGAAAGTAAAGTTGTTGGGGCTTTTTCCTGTTTGTTTTAAACATTAAAATCATCAATAAAAGTCATTTTGTTTCTGCATATACATGTTTTTTATCTTTTTGCTTTTTCTGGAAAGTGGTAACACAAAAAAAACCTTAAATTGTTTTCATTTGCCATAATCTGCACGATTACATGTTTGCATATATTTTTCCTTTTTCTGAAATAATAATCACTTGTGCAGATTAATCAATAAAACCGTTGAAAGTAATGACCCTGCACCCTCTCCTAACTTCGAGTGTCCTGTGTATGAGGCGGAAGAAGAGAGTGATGAATGTATTCCTGATGAGATTTCCCGACTGCTTGAGAACGAGGAAGACACCATTCAGCCATATAAAGAGCCGTTAGAAGTCATCAACTTGGGTTCTGAAGAAGATAAGAAGGAAGTTAAGATTGGGGCACTTCTTGGTCAAGATGTTAAGAAGAGGATGGTAGAGCTTCTTAAAGAGTATGTTGACATTTTTGCATGGTCCTACCAAGACATGCCTGGGTTGGACACAGATATTGTGGAGCATCATTTGCCATTGAAACCTGAATGTCCTCCTGTCAAGCAAAAGCTAAGAAGGAGTCATCCCGATATGGCGGAAAAGATTAAGAATGAGGTCTTGAAGCAGATTGACGCAGATTTCCTTGTCACTTCTGTGTATCCTCAATGGATTGCTAATATTGTGCCTGTTCCGAAGAAAGACGGAAAAGTTCGCATGTGTGTTGATTATAGAGATTTGAACAAAGCCAGTCCGAAAGATGATTTTCCTCTACCTCACATTGATATGTTGGTAGATAGCACTGCAAAGTTTGAGGTTTTCTCCTTCATGGATGGTTTTTCAGGATATAATCAGATTAAGATGGCACCTGAAGACATGGAAAAGACAACCTTTATTACGCCATGGGGTACATTCTGTTACAAAGTAATGCCTTTTGGGCTGAAGAATGCTGGCGCGACATATTAGAGGGCCATGACCACTCTTTTCCATGATATGATGCACAAAGAAATTGAGGTTTATGTGGATGACATGATTGCCAAGTCCCAGTCAGAGGAAGGGCACATGGAGGATCTTTTGAAGTTGTTTCAGCGTTTGAGAAAGTATCGTCTCCGCCTAAATCCAAACAAATGTACTTTTGGTGTCCGTTCTAGAAAATTATTGGGTTTCATTGTCAGTCAGAGAGGAATTGAAGTAGATCCTGATAAAGTCAAAGCAATTCAGGAAATGCCAGCACCAAAGACTGAGAAACAAGTGAGAGGTTTCCTCGGACGTTTGAATTATATCTCCAGGTTCATTTCCAATATGACTGCTACCTGTGAGCCAATCTTCAAGTTGTTAAAGAAAAATCAGGGATGTGTGTGGAATGAAGATTGTCAAAAAGCTTTTGACAACATCAAAGAATATCTGCTTGAACCTCCCATTTTGCTCCCTCCAGCTGAGGGAAGGCCTTTGATTATGTACCTCACAGTGCTTGAAAATTCAATGGGATGTGTGTTGGGACAACATGACGAGTCTGGTTGAAAAGAGTATGCAATATACTACCTTAGCAAAAAGTTTACCGAGTGCGAAACAAGATACTCGCTGCTTGAGAAAACTTGCTGTGCTTTGGTGTGGGCTGCTCGCCGACTGAGACAATATATGTTGAACCACACCACCCTATTGATTTCCAAAATGGATCCAATTAAGTATGTATTTGAGAAACCTGCATTAACTGGAAGGATCGCTCGCTGGCAAATGTTGTTATCAGAATATGATATTGAATATCGAGCTCAGAAAGCTGTGAAAGGAAGTGTGTTGGCGGAGTACCTCGCTCACCAACCAATTGATGATCATCAATCTATCAGAATGAACTTCCCAGATGAAGATATATTGTATTTTAGAGCTCAAGATTGGGATGAACCGTTGCCAGAAGAAGGGCCAGATCCTGAATCCAAGTGGGGCTTAATTTTTGATGGAGCTTCTAATGTTCATGGCCATGGAATTGGCGCCATTATTGTCACTCCGCATGGGTCACATGTACCTTTCACTGCAAGGATATGTTTTGACTGTACAAACAATATTGCTGAGTATGAAGCTTGCATCATGGGACTTGAAGAGGCCATTAATCTGAGAATTAAGATTCTTGATGTTTATGGAGATTCTGCGCTTGTGATTAATCAGATTAAAGGAGAATGGGAAACTCGTCATCCTGGTTTGATCCCTTACAAAGATTACGCCAGAAGGCTATTGACGTTCTTTAACAAAGTTGAATTCCACCACATCCCTCGAGACGAGAATCAGATGGCTGATGCTTTAGCCACATTGTCCTCCATGTACAAAGTGAATTTTCATAATGAGGAACCTCAGATTACAATCAGACGTCTTGATAGACCTGCTCATGTATTTGCAGTTGAGGAATCAACAGATGAAAAGCCTTGGTATTTCGATATTAAGCACTTCCTTCAGACTCAAGAATACCCACTTGGGGCATCAAATAAGGATAAGAAAACTTTGAGAAGACTGGCTGGTAGTTTCTTCATCAATGCTGATGTTTTGTATAAAAGGAATTATGACATGGTTTTGCTCAGATGCGTGGATAGACACGAAGCAGACATGTTGATGCATGAAATTCATGAAGGATCTTTTGGTACCCATGCCAATGGACATTCGATGGCTAAAAAGATGCTTAGAGCAGGTTACTATTGGCTTACAATGGAATCTGATTGCTACAAGTTTGTAAAAAAGTGTCACAAGTGTCAAGTGTATGCTGACAAGATTCATGTGCCTCAGACACTTCTCAATGTCATTTCTTCTCCATGGCCTTTCTCTATGTGGGGTATCGATATGATTGGCATGATTGAACCCAAGGCTTCGAACGGACATCGATTCATTCTGGTAGCAATCGATTACTTTACCAAGTGGGTAGAAGCTGCTTCATATGCTAATGTGACAAGGCAAGTTGTGGTCAGATTTATCAAGAACAACATCATCTGCAGATATGGTGTACTGAGCAAGATCATTACTGATAATGGCTCTAATCTGAATAACAGTATGATGAGAGAACTGTATGAAAGTTTTAAAATTGAACATCACAACTCTTCGCCTTATAGGCCAAAGATGAATGGAGCTGTTGAAGCAGCAAATAAGAATATTAAGAAGATTGTGCAAAAGATGGTTGTTACGTACAAGGACTGGAATGAGATGCTCCCATTTGCTTTTCATGGGTACCGTACATCTGTTCGTACTTCAACAGGGGCAACTCCCTTTTCTTTGGTTTATGGTATGGAAGCAGTGCTCCCTATTGAGGTTGAGATTCCATCACCGAGAGTTTTAATGGAAACCAAGTTATCTGAGGCTGAATGGTGTTAGAGCAGGTTTGATCAATTGAATTTGATAGAAGAAAAGAGAATGACGGCTTTATGCCATGGTCAGTTATACCAGAAAAGAATGAAGAAAGCTTTTGATAAGAAGGTTCGACCTCGTGTATTCAGAGAAGGCGACCTCGTGCTCAAAAGGATCTTGTCTTTCACCTCCGATTCAAGGGGCAAGTGGACTCCTAATTTCGAAGGACCATATGTTGTTAAGAAAGCCTTCTCTGGCGGTGCATTATTTCTTGCAACTATGGATGGAGAGGAGCTCCCACGTCCCGTAAATGCTGATGTAGTCAAGAAATACTTCGCCTAAAAAAAAATAAAAGAACAGCTCGCTAAGTTGAAAACCCAAAAGGGCGGCTTAGGCAAAAAAGAGCGTCTCGGTGGATTGAAAACCCAAAAGGGCGGTCCAGGCAAAAATTAGAGACATAAACAGAATAAAATACCCGGTGGACTGAAAACCCGAAAGGGCGGTCCAGGCAAAAGTTAGGGATTCATGGAAAGTAACTACATCAGACAAGACTTGATCATCATCAGTCATCTGTTTATCATGAAGAAGTTCAACACATTTCAACGGAAGCCTTTGCTTAGGAATTCCAAGTTGAGAGAGAGGATAGGGTCATTACATTTCAATGTACCTTTTCCACAAAATTACCACTTTCCAAACTTTGTAATCATCTATGGGGTCTTGCCTTTTGCAAGCTACCATTCTATTAAAAAAGTTTGAACCTTTACCCTTTATTGGCAATCTTATTTCTTTCATATCTCTCAAAATGTCATTTATTGTTGATAGTAATTTTTGAAACAAAAAGAAAATTGATCTCAACAAAATCCTTTTTTGAAAAATATAAAAGAAGTTTTGTTTGATTCATGAGTGCATTACAGGGAATGGATATGTTGATGTATTCATATGCAAAAGGGGAAGAATATAGCCCACTTAATGTACTTTTGGCCTGGTTCGAAGATGATGTAGAACTCAGTTATTTTGTTTTCTCAGCTCCAATGTTTCCTCAGTGTTGGGTAGCATTTTTTCTGAAGCCATCAAAAGATTGTTATAGCAGTTTCTGCTCTGGTGTTCAGCTTGAGACATGCTTGATTATGTTATTTTCGTACTCCATCTCTTGAGTTAATTCTTGTGTTAAGTTTTGGCAGCATATGCATCATTAACATGCATCAAAAACAGTCATACATTCACATTTGCTATCATGAAGTTTACTGTCAATCAGATTGCTCTTTCATTTATAGTGTCTTAAGCCGAAAAAGCTCACTTTCCTTGAAAGTCCCCACTGAATTTGTTTCTAGGTGGATAATATGTTTCAGTTGTTCTGTTCAGATGTCTACGAACAGAAGACCAGTGAGTTTTTCCCTCACTTGGTCCAGTCTTTTTGGGGCAGCTTCTTTCCATTTGGTCATGGATTGAATTTTGGTTGCTGGACGATGAATATTGAGATTATGCATTTGTGTTTGCATCCTCAAAACTTTGAAAAATTATTATTGATTGCTCTTCACCAACAGTGGTACGAAGGGGCATCTCTTTCTACCTCCAGTAGGACGTTGGTAGTTCACCTTCAGTGGAACGTTGGTGTATTTTGTTATATCTTCATCGTCAGTGGTACGTCGATGCATTTCTATTCAATACCTTCAATGGAACGTTGGTATGTGTTATCGTTAGTGGTACGGCGATACATCTCTTTCTACCTCCAGTGGGACGTTGGTAGTTCACCTTCAGTGGAACGTTGGTATATTTTGTTATTTTCATCGTCAGTGGTACGTCGATGTATTTCTCTTCAATACCTTCAGTGGAACGTTGGTATGTGTTATCGTCAGTGGTACGTCGATGTATTTCTCTTCAATACCTTCAGTGGAACGTGGGTGTATCTTATTATCTTCATCGTCAGTGGTACGTCGATGTATTTCTCTTCAATACCTTCAGTGGAACGTTGGTATATGTTATCGTTAGTGGTACGGCGATACATTTCTTTCTACCTCCAGTGGGACGTTGGTAGTTCACCTTCAGTGGAACGTGGGTGTATTTTGTTATATCTTCATCGTCAGTGGTACGTCGATGCATTTCTATTCATATCATCAGTGGAACGATGGTGTGTTCTCTGTTAATGAAGAATAGGTATTCTGATTCCCCAGTGAAAGAGGATGCATATTTTCTCATCCCCAGTGAAAGAGGATGTCCCCTTTTCTCATCCCTAGTGAAAGATGATGCTTTGACCTTTTTGATGCAAAATGCTTTCCTCAGTGAAGTTCCTTTCCTCAGCAGAGTTTCGTCTCTCCAACAGATTCTTATCTTCCCCAGTGGAATTCTTCCCACAAGGACATTTTGTGTTCCCAGTGGATTTCCTTGCATCCCCAGTGTTGCTATGCTTCATCATCATCATATGCATTCATTAAACATTGCATTGCATCTTAGGATCAAAAATTGTGTGTTTTATATATTTAAGTCTCTTCAATCTCGTCAAAACGAAGATTTGCAATCATCGTACCTCCGAAACGAAGAAACTTAAAGGGGCATCTGTCATACCCCAATTTTTGACCCTAAGATCATATATCATTCATATCCCAATCATTAATCAAGAGATTCACTTAGAAGTTTTGTTTGTGGTGTTGCACTCACCTCATCAATAAGAGGGACCATCAAGCACCAATGATTGTTTATCTTGTATGCATATTGTACTAACCCAAATACCAAAAATATTGCTTTGTTTCTTTGAAGGCTTTTGTTCTGTAGGTACCAAGCCAAGACATGCAATAAACAAGGCATTTTTCATATTTTGGACTGATGAAATCGATTTCCCTACTGGGTAAATCGATTTCCCTGCAGCAATCTTCAACAAAATCACATTCTGGACAACATGAAATCGATTTCCCTCCTGGGTAAATCGATTTCCCTAGTGTATTTTGCGCCAAATTCTCTTCTGGAACAGAGTGAAATCGATTTCACTCCTGGGGGAAATCGATTTCCTTAAGGAGAAATTCAAAAAAAATAGAGAGGGAAGCTTGATTTGATTTTGGCACCTATTTTCTTTGACCATTTTTGTCATTTTACCAATTTTCCACCTCACCAAAATAATTCCCTTCATTAATTCCATTTTAACCTCATTTTACCATTTTTTACCATTTAAATGCCACTTTAATCACCAATTAAACACAAGCTAATTAACCAAGAGCAAATGACCAAATTGCCACTACTCTTGCTCTCATCCTATAAATAGAGGCCACTACTCTCTCATTTCTCAAGCTTGGAGAGCCAAAAAATTGCTTGCAAATTCATTTCTCACCCTTTCCAAAACCCTCACCCAAAGTTCATTTTCATAAGATTAGTGAGATTCACATTGAATCTTGCTAATTTTGAACTAAACCTCCTACATTTCTCTCTTTTCTTTGGTTGTTCATCTCCAAATTTGAAGGATCTATACACTTTGTGCTTGCTCTTGAAGCTACTCCAAGACTTTTGTTCAAGAAGTGGTAATTTGCTAGATCCATGATGTAGATCTTTATTGCTTGTGTTCAATGCATCTTTGATGCTATATTGATGATATTTGCTGGTTTTGTGATGGAAATTTCGTGCTCAAGTTGATGTGTGATCATAAGGTGTTTGTATATTTGTTCAAATCAAGTTTCATGCCTTTAAATGATGTTTTTGCTGAAATTTACACTGATGAAATCGATTTCCTTAAGGCTGAAATCGATTTCCTGCTGAACGTAACTTGTTTTTTTGAAAACTGCACTATGGAAATCGATTTCCCCCTGCATGAAATCGATTTCCTGCTGGCAGAATGTGATTTTTTTCCTTTTTATGCTTGTTTTGGCTTCCTACTTCCTCCACTTCATTAATATCATTGGATCTAGGATGTTGATAGGTTTGAAAGGACCAAATCCATAATATTAGATGAATGATATTAATGATAGTGTGAGTTGATTTTACTTTATGCATTTTTATCTTCTTCTTCTCCTTTTTTTCTTTTGATCGATGAAAGTCTTAATACTTTGAGAATTCTTATGGATTCTTAGTAAAGACTAGATCGTTACCTATTTTCTTTTCGTGCGGTATTGCTTTCGGAGAATGATCTACATATCATGTCTCTCGCATGCATTAGCACATAAAGTTTTGACCGGCCTCGTTGTAGGGTGATTTCTACATAAATCACTTAGCGATCTGCTTAACATAGCGCAATATTTCGTGTCCCGAATAAAAAAGATCAAATATGGAAGAGAATTGTATGCGGTTGATTTAAGACTTGTGGAGGTTTATCGTGTAGTCGCTGTGATTTTATCAAGCTTCTGATAAAGTTCCATTGAATTTAAATCCGAGAACATCATTCACTCACCATCGATCTTCCTTACTAACTTTGATAACATACTTGACAAGTTTCAAGATGGTTATCTTTAACATCTAACAATTGACTTTAATTTCCGCAATTTATTATACCGCTCTTTATTTCTCGCTTTATCGCTTTATTTTATCATTTCATCATATTTACATTCTGCTATTTTTCCTTTGTCCATTTGGACGTTTATATTCCGCTATTTTCTCTTTGTCCATTTGGATATTATGTTTATGTTTCCGCTATTTTTTTTTGTCCACTTGGACCATACTTTACTTTTATGCTAAAACACTAATAAACAACAAAAATCTAAAAAAACGTTTAAGGCTCTCTTTCGGACTATTGGTTACTATCCCTAGCATTCTGGAGATTTGGACTTATGGACTTAGTACCTCTGGACCCTTATTCCGTTATTACTCTGCTGTTATTCTGTCTGTCTGGCATTGGATTGTTGTCTGTTTGTGTATGCAGGTATTTCCTTGAAAGTCCTTGATGGTTAATTCCAAGGCATTGAGATAAGGATTTTACCCGAAAACAGCCGTTACTCTGCCCGATTTTCGTCAGAATTTTAATGTGCTTAATGCAAAATGGTGCTAAAGATAAAAAGTTCATCTGGATCCCCAAGTGATAATGTGTTGGTTTAGTGTCGATATTCCAAAGGATGGGAAATCTACCTTGACTCTTAATGTCAAGTGTTGGCTTCTTATTTCGGTTAGACCGTTCTTTTCCTTAGCTTTTATTTTACGCAATAGGATAGCCTCTTCATCTCCTCCCCTTCTTTAATTTTCAAAATCTTCTCTCTTTTTCCAAAACATTCTTATGTTTGCAAACCTTTTCAAAACCTTTTTCTTAAAAAATATCTTTTTCCCTTAGTGGCCTTTTCCTCTTTTCTTCAAAAGTTTAGACACTATTAATTGTCGAAACGAGTGGTTATACCCCACGATTTTGAAATTGATTGATATAATGAGATCTTTTCCGCATGAGAGAGCTAGTGGCATACTCGTTGATTTTATCCGAGTTGGAGCCCTTCTTTCATTTGCGATGCAAAGAATTCATTTGTTCTCATGCTCAAGATCAATGGCTGAGTATTTCTCTCCGACGACGATAAAGTGTTTATTCGTTTTTTTAAAAAAATGTTTTCCCTTTAAGCGGAACTACATTAGCTCTGACTTCTCCATTGCACCGAGGAGGTATGTAGGCACAAGGCTTAACGTCTTGCCGAGCTTATTTTAAAAATAAAACAAACCCTCTTTTTAGCACACACGACACAGATTTTCAAAAAGGTTCCTGTGGAGTACCACAGATATGAGGGGTGCTTAAAACCTTCCCCTCATATAATCAACACCCGAACCTGAGTTCTCTTCCTTGTTTTAAAAACAAAACTTTGGGTTTTTCGTTCTTTTCCCTTTTCCTTTGAAAAATAAAGCGCGGTGGCGATTTCAAATGAAATATTAATTCGAGTCAATCTTATGGCTTCGATATCAGATTTTCCCCGCTACACCGACAAAGTGGACAACTCTAACATGCCATTCGATGTTCATTTTCATGTTCATTTATGGTTTTCGGTGTGGTGTTATGAAGAAATATGACAAATGGGGTTATTTATAGTAGGTGGATGCAAGCATTAACCATACAAATCCTATCTACTTTTGTCAGAAGAAAAAACGGAAGTGTAACTCCGGTTCTAAACCGGAAATGTATTTTGGTTAGTTCCCTGAAGTTGATAAAACAGAAACAACAACATTAGAAAATAAAATTCATGTATTGAAATATTGTATTTTGGTCAAACTAAAAAAATGACTATATTTCCACAACATAATATATGAACAAGATGACACAATGGTGTAGGTTCATGTTCAACCTATGGTGTAGGTTAAGACACGATGTTAGGTGTAGGTGTAGTGTTAGGATCATAGGTGACAGTTTCAGCTAAGTGGTTAGGAAACTCAAGATCAAATAAGTTAACATTTTGAGAAATGATTATCTCATGGCTCACAATATCTAGAACAACAATAACTTTCATACCTGCCTCGTATAAAAAAAACACATTTTCTTGCTCTTGCATCAAATTTATGTCTATTTTTGGCAATGTTGAAGCATAACTCAAACATCCAAACACCTTCAATAGCTAAGAGCTGGTACAGTTCCATATAACACTTCATAAGAAGATTTATTTTGAAATTTTTTTGTAGGGATCTTGTTCATAAGAAAAACATCTTGAAAAACCGTATATGACCAATGCTTCTTAGCCAAACTAGAATGAAACATCAAGGCTCGATTGATGATCAAAATATGTCGGTGGCGCCTTTCTACTCTGCCATTTTGTTGTGCAGTATACACATAACTCCTTTGATGAACAATTCCCTTGGAAGCATAATACTTTGGCATGAGCAATTCAACTCCATTATCACTTCTAATGAATTTCACTATTTTATGAAATTAAGTTTCAACTATGCTCACAAATCCTTTATTTTTTGTGCCACTTCAGATTTTGGTTTTAACAAGACAAACATGTCTACTACAATCATCTAAAATTGTCAAGAAATATTTGTAACCATGTACATAAGCAGTACTATAAGGACTACAAATATCTAAATGATTAGATCAAGTACATTGCTAGCATTTTATTGCTAATTGGAAATGCTGGAATCTTTTGTCTAGACTCAGGGGCGACGCTAGGGCCCGGCCAGGGTGGGCACTTGCCCAGGCTCGGGCCCAATAATTTTTAGAAGCCCACCTGTTAAAAAAAAGAAAAGGGTTGCATTTGGTAGAAACAAAAAACGAAGGAGAAGTGAAAAATACCTAGCGGTGCTTACTTCTCCGACTCCGTCTCTTACTCACTCTGTTTCAGACCTGCATGAAGTCCGCTAACCACCATCACAACCGCGCGAACAGACGGTACCACCACCACGAGCCTTCCGTCTTCGATTTTGGTACTCCCTGTAGACTGTTGTTGGTTCTTGTTTTTGTGATTTATGCTTCTAATTTGAACTTGTGATTTATACTTCTAATTTGAATTTGCTTCTTGTTTTCCCTAAATTTGTTGTTATTTGTGCTTCTAATTTGAATTTTCTTCTTGTTTTCCCTAAATTTGCAGAGATTTGAATAGTAGATTGGGAAGTCTCGGTTTTATTTGTCTTAGTTATACCCACAGGCACAGTAAAGAGGAAGTCTTGGTCGCCTCCTTTCCCTAAATTGAGGGAGATGGTAAATTTATCCACAGGACACAGACACAGTAAGTATTGATTTTATTTGTTGGGTCATGTATGTTTCATTATTTTAATAGTAGATTGAGAGATTTGATTGGTTTTATTGAAACAATATTTACTCTTTGGATCATGTTTTACTGTAGCATTTTGCAAGATGTGTAGCAAAACTCAGACCCTTGTTGAGAAATTTCAATTCCATATATCAAATTTCAAAATTTTAGTCACTTAAAGGGTTACATTTCAAAGATTTAGCACACCATCTTTCTTAAAACCTCTAGTTCATGAAGATGCAGTAATATAACTCAGTCACTATGCTAAGATGGATAAAAACAATTCAAATATTCTCGACAAAGATCTCATCGAAAAGGTACTTGTTCTTAGTTACTTGCTGTCATTTATATATGGACACAGTTGTATGAACTAGATGACAATGGAATAGAAGCAATGTAAATCATCAACAAATTAAGCTCCATGAATTTGGATCATGTCTCAATAACAAGGTACAATGGTTATTTTAATTTTTTCTAGGCCACTTAAATCATGAATATGTTTAAGTTCTTTTGGAGAGCACTTTTGTAACTTTTTTAGGCCACTTAAATCCTGATCATAAACATTTGTAGAGCATTTTTCTAGTGCCATGTTGACAACTAATTACATGCAATGATTTGAGTTTAGTACATGGCATCTGCATATAAAGATGTTGAATTATAGAATTCAAGTTCTTAAGGCTTCAAGTGAAGTTAAGCGGCTATTTTTTTCCTTATTATTCCAGTCAGAATTTGCATTGTAGGTTAAATCTGTTTGTCTATGTTTTTTAATTCTCACTTTATAGAGTTAGCTTAGTTATGATTCAGCTTATGTGAATTTGTGGTCTTTAATTTTTGCCCGGGCTTCATAACTTTTCTGGCTTCGCCACTGTCTAGACTGTTGATATACATCACATGTTGTTTGAATGTCTTCAGGAATTTAACTATACATCTTGCTCATACAACCCATCCTATCATATGACAAATGACCAAGCCTAAGATGTCATAGCACACCTGGTGGCATTCTATCACTTTTGTTAGCCCCTTTACTTACAAAAACACTAGATACAAGACGTACATTATCGCTTCTCTTAGCTTCCAAGTAGTAGAGGCCATTGAGCTCTTTGCCCAACCAATCCTCTTCAAATCCTTCTTTTCCTGTATCACACATCCATTAGTTTCAAACACAAATTGTAGTCTTGTTCTTTACATAACTTTGACATTGATATCAAATTCACTTCAAATTGTGGCAAATAAAGCACATTTTTAATCACTAAATCATTTGATAATTTTATGTGTCCACATATGGATGCAGCTATAGAATTTCCATTTGGTAAGTTAACCATTATACGATTGATCTCATCATATTTAATAAATGAATCTATTGAAAAACATATGTGGTGTGTAGTTCTAGTATCCAATATCCAATCTACTATATCATGTGCATTAAAATAAGCAATGTAGGAATTGCTCCCTTGGTAAAATTGATTGATCCAGTATTCCTTTCAAGCAATGCCATAAATGGTTGACAATTGTCCCTTGTCAAAACACTGCTGCCATTGTCACTTGTGGATCCAAGTGTGGATTTTGCCTCAGCCTCTTCACTTTTAACTTGATTCACATATGAATTTCCTCTTCAATTATTAGGAGGGTATCCATGTTTCTTGTAGCATCCATCAATAATGTGGTCAGTTTTTCCATAATATGTGCACACTTTCACATTTCATCTTCCTCTTCCTTTATTGAAATTGTCATTTCCCCTTCATCTTCCATATTGTCTTTGTCCATCCATAACATTCACCAATCCTGCACTGTCTTCAATCACAATTGCACTAGATGAACTAGTCCCATATCACAACTTTCTTTTTTGCTGCATAACTAATGAAAAGACCTTGTTAATTTGAGGCATAAGATCCATAAGCAACACTTATGACAGCTCCTTGGTACTCTTTATTTAAACCGATCAGAAATTGGATTATCCTATCTTTAGACCTAAAGCTTTTGATATTTCTCATTGCCTGACAGGTAAATGCAACACAGAAAGTGCAATTAGGAACTAGTCTATACTGATCCAATTCCTCCCACAAGCCTTCCAATTCAGCGAAGTAGCCAGAGATTTTCTTGTTTCCCTGCTTCAGATTTGCAATCTCTTGATGCAACTAAGCCACTCTAATTCGATCTCCTCTCGTGAAATGATCCTAAAGATCATTCCACATATCAACCGCATTATCAATGAAAACCACACTCTGTAATATTGAAGGCGTGATTGAATTGATAATCCATGTATGCACAAGATTGTTATATCTTTGCCATGCTGCAAAGTTTATATCACTTTCATCAGGAACTTGTATCGATCCATCTACAAACTTGAACTTGTTCTTCATTGCCAATGCTCTCCTCATCTTCATTGACCACACATGATAGTTATCACTTGATAAAGCTGACGTAACGCAAACCGTTGATGAGTTCTATGAAGGATGCACATAGTAAGGATCGAGTTGATATACTTGATTCTGATTCTACATATTGTTGTTGTTGTTTCTCGCAATAGCTACGATCTTGATCTTTTCTTAACAGAAAACAAGAAGATGAAAAGAAGAAAGAAACGAGCAAAAAAGTTGTAATAAGCTTCAAGGAGCTTTGATCGCCATCAAAGTAATCTCAACTAGTCATTGAGAGAAAGGAGATGAAAGGAAAAGATGAAGACGATGCAACTTTCGCATTGATTCATTGAATGATCGAAAAACAATTACATCCAAGATATTTATATGAATATAAATTACAAGGGTTAGTTAGTGTCGCATCAACATTGTAACTAACCATCTAACAACCAAATATAATCAAAAATATAAATGACATTAATCCATGCATATACATGCAGAGCTAGCATGGACAGTCAGCTTCATGTTTTTGATTTTGCTTCATCTGCATTATTTATTAACCCTAATAATTATAAAATTCAAACCAGCAATCAACATACATACTAAATTGCTAATAATATATCTCTGCAATTTCTTGAAGATATGCAAAAAGCTCTTGAGGTTTAGAGAACATGGGCATGTGATCAGCATCAGGAATCACTTTGACATCATTTTTAGAATTTCGTTCAGCCATTGACAATTGAAAATCATACTTTAACAATTTGTCTTGTTGACACACAATGCATACTTTAGCCACAATTCCGTAATTTTCATTTGTAACATTTGTTTTCTTTTGTAATAATTCTTGATCACCAAATGTACGAGTAGGCCTTTGTAATAAAGTTGCAAGAGACAAGTCCTATAATTCATATATAATCAAACATTATCAAAACAATTAATATAAACATCTTATTTTCAAAATAATCTATCTATTCATTTTCACAATAAAAAAAAAATTAAAAGAATTTTTTTTGGGATCAACATAAGCAGGGCCGTCTTTGAGGGCGTGCAAGACGGGCTACTGCACAGGGCCTCAAATTTTTTAGGGTTAAACTATAGGTAAATAGGACCTCAAAAAATATTTGTCAGGTTAAATCGTAATTAAATAGGGCCTCTATTTATTTTCTCATAGATAAACTATAGCTAACCTACACAGGGCCTCCGAAAACTTGAGACGGCTCTGAACATAAGCATATTGATTAGCCAAGATACCTCAGATGGAGATAGTTGATACATATTGGATGCTAAGAATTGTGGGTCATGTATTATGGATCCATTTGATTTATTATTTGAGCTATCATCAAATATAATCTTTCTTTCCAAATTGAAATCCGATCTATGAGGATACTGCAGTTTTCAAAATAAATATATCATAGATAAATATATCAAACGGAAGTAGTTTAAATTTATCACTTTAAATTTATTACTTTAAGTATATAATAGATAATAGATAATAGATAAACTATAGTAAGAAATATGAGAAAACACAAAACAACAATAATTAAGTACCTCCTTGTTGATAGTGACGAAGCCTAGATCAGGAGAAGGCACGATGGATGCAACAAATACAGCAACTGCTATTTTCTTTGGAAAAAGTTCCATAGCCATAGATATACCAATCCCACCTGAGCTATGACCTACAAGGATTACCCTCTCATCTTGTGGCAATGACCTTACAAATTCAATCAATGGTTCATAGTAATCTGTAATAGAATCAAGCTCATGCACTTGTTTTGGATGGATACCAGAAGCAGCCATGTCTAGTGCTGTGACTTTATGTCCAGAAGATTGCAATAGAGCAACAACCTTGTACCAACACCATGCTCCATGGCAGGCTCCATGAACCAAAACGAAATGCCTAGGATTATCCATTTTTCTTTCCTAGTACCTTGTTCTATGTAGTGTTGATGTTTTTAAAGCTTAGTTTTTATTTTCGAAAAATGAGGTGTCAAATCTTAGATGTAAAATCCAAAATGAACGGTGCAAGATAAATCCATTCGATCATTGGTGCATTGATCGGTGCAAGATAATATATTGTGTTTTTTTATTTCTTTTTTTACTTTCAAACTCAAGTTATTTATTTTCATTCCTAGTACTAGTACGTTGTACTATGTTATTTATGGGATATTTCCTTTGCTTATTTATAAAACAATAAAATAATAATATAGTAATATAATACAATCTTGTCTGTAGAAATAAAGTTGGCCCATAACATGTTTGGCATTGCTCAGCATAAATTGTTTTTCAACGAGACAAAATAGTCAAATTTATTTTTCAATTATCTAGTTCTTCCCTTAATTTCTTTTCAAGGTTTTTTTTTTTTGTCTATTTAACTTTTTATAGGTAAACTCTTTGATATCTATAAATAATTTTAGTATAAATTTCTCTAAAGTTTTAATTTATTTTAAAATAAAATAAATGATAATATAACATTAAATTAGAGAACTGTCATTTATTTCATGAGGTTCTCACATATGCGTTTTCAAAAATAGACCATGTTTTTTGAGGTGTATCTTTGGAAGTACATTTTTTTATTTAACGTTGATTTGTTCCGTAAATACATCTACGAATATTTATTTAACGTTGTTTAAACGGTTTCGTAGATGCATTTACGGAATAATTCAACATTAAATAAAAAATATGCTTCTGTAAATACACCTTCAAAAATAAAAGACAAAAATAAAATTTTATTAAATATCTAAAAGTATTACACTACTAGAAATACTCGTATTACCTGCGGAATTTCCTGCGGAAATTTTTCCGCAGGTAAACCTGCGGATTTTCCTGGGACTTTATTAAAAAAAATAAAATTCCTGCGGATCCAGTGTTGGCAGCAAATTCCGCAGGAATACCTGCGGATTTTTCTGCGAAATATAAGTTTTAAACAAAATATCTAACAAAAATATAAAATCCGCAGATAATTTCGCAGGAAACATTCCTGCGGATTTTGCTGCGAAAATCTATTTTAATAAAACCAACTCACAATATAAAATCCGCAGGTAATTCCGTAGGAAAGTTTCCTGCGAAATTACCTGCGGATTTTCTAAAAATAATTGTAATTTTTGTTTAAATTTTTCTAAAAAATTAATCATATATTTTCTATTTTATTAATTAATTTTATTGTGTTTTTTATTTAGTTTAATTTTAATTTTTAATTTTAATTTTATCTATGTTATTAATTATTTTTATGATGTATTTTACTTAATTTTTATTTTTAATCTTAATTTTTAATAAAATTAATGATATGCAAATTTCGATATATATTTAATTTAGAGATTAATTGATATGTACCGTAAGTATAAAAAAAATTTATACCATCATTTCATTATCATTATTCAAATAGATTAATTTAATAAAAATTAAAATAAAAGTTAAATAATTTTAATAAATTAACAGTTGGAATAGTGAATTTTTTTTTTTACAGCGTCAATGTATTTCAATTCAACTTTTCAACTTATATTTTAATAATAGAGTTAAAAGATAGTGCACTGACAGTGTAAAATATTTTACACTGTCAGTGTATCACCTCTTTTCTCTTAATAATAAGTATGAAAGTTTTGGAAAATAAAATTAAAAATTATAAAATATTGAAAAAAAAATCTGATAAAGATTAAAATTAAAAAAAGTATAAGAGTTGAAATTCTTTTTATGAGAATTATAGACCAGTTTTGAGAATAAAACCCCAATTTTGACACATATTGCACCAATTATCTACCACTAAATTACCCCATTCAATCGTTATTTTATTGAAACAAAAATTATTTATACTTACTTACTAATATTATATATTATATTAGTATCTTAAACTAATTCTTCTTATCCTACAACTCTGTAGTGTTAGCAGCTCATGACTCAACTTCAAACAAAATTGAAACCCTAATCCTCTTCACTGTTACGGAGCCGCTCCCCCCATCGCGACACCAAATCGATCAAAGGGAAACCATTTTTTACTCTCCAATTCAAGAGATTCCTTTTCAGTCGGGAAGGAGATAGTGACATCGAAGGTGGCGGTGGTGGTGGAGCTGACGCCTTTCATTCTCCGATTGGCTGTAAGTATCGTTCCGTGCTGGCTAACGATCGTGCTCTACTTGAGATGTCTTCCATAGATCCACTATCTTCTTCTTCCTCAACATTTCCAGATCAACCTCATAATCTCAGGTATTTGTGCTCTTCGATCTACACGATTCTAGCGTTCATTATAAGATATGAAATTAATAACATAAAGTTCATGTAAAATTAGTCATACTAGAGCTGCATCCATGAAAAAAAGATCATGTAAAATTATTTGAATTCCAAACACTGTTGATTAATGCTTATTTATCTTACTCAATGTTGCAATTGTGTTGCAGCTCTGTGCTGTGTTGCAATTGTATTGGATCAACTATTCGTTCCTGTTTGGTATCAGACATGGAACTGAGTTGGATCATAGAGAAGTATTCCTTCTCACAACTGGCCATGCAGTGATTGCAGTTCTAGGTTTCTTGGTAAATTGCAGCTTGAGTTTTCTTTTTGTAAGTTCAATCTTTTTGGAATATTTGGGGTGTTAGTAATGGAACTGATTCAATACTGTGTAAGTTCAATCTTTTTGTAAAAAAACATTTGAGGTGTTAGTAATGGAACTGATTCAATAAGTACACTTGGCTTTCTTACCTTCAAATTTTCTCTAGGTTGATGTGAATGGTGGAACAAACATGACCGGCGAATTGCTACTCTTGAGTTTGACTGTGACAGGAAGTCAATGGGTGTTATTGTTGACACTGGTGTGGGGAAAAACTTGATGTTGGTTAAGGTATTCTCTCTTTCTAGTACAACATATAAGATAGCTTTTTTTCTTTAATGGTGAATCTTCTACCCATTTTTATTTGAGTAAGGTCTTTTTATTGTTCTTCTGGAATAAGCTTAATGGATTCTTCTGTATTGACAAGTTTATTGCTGAACATCAAGTTGATGAAATTGTAATTGATTTTTGGCAATGATTTCTTGAATCCAGATTTTATTGATAATTTTATTGCTGTTCAACTTGGATTCATTTCTTGAATCCAGATTTGCAGAAGCAACTATGTATATGGCATCAAAGCTGAATTTAGATGGAATATCAACATGAATCTCAACCACGTGTTTTCTTTTGAGCAACTCACCACATGAACTCTTTATCTCTCCACTGGGGTAAGCTTCCTCTGAATGTTTGTTTTGAATTTGTTCTAAGTTCTAACACACTATATATCTTGAAAATTGAAATTGTCTTGCTGTTTAAAGTTTGGAATATTTATCTAACTTACAATGCGTTAATGCTGCAGAATTTGCAAAAAGATTTGCTGGCCAATCCAAGCGCTCATTCTTTTGATGAGGTATTTCTCATTTTCAACTTTATAGATGATTTGGTTGTTGTTTTTGCAATAATGTATTGGCTTTCTCATTATGGAAGTCTTTCATTACGGTTTTCTTTTGGTGCATTTGAATGGGACCATGAATCATGATGCTCTTATTTGGAAATATTCTTCTAGCTTGAAATAGGAAATATTTGGAATCATGATGCTATAATGAATGAGATTATTAATACCATGGCAACTTTAATTTGCTGTTTCTATTCAATAGATGTTGTGATCCGGACATATTCTGGGTGTTAGCATATATACTAATACTATCCTATAGTCTTTATATTCTCTTACTCTTTCGATTAAACTCATCACGCTGTCATGCTACGGGGGAGGATAAGAAAAGGAGCAGCCATGGTCGCATCTGGAATAAGTTTATGACATGTTAATAAGTTAATTTCTATAAATAGTTTATGACAGGAAATATATCATATGACAATTTGAACCAATTTGTTGTATAAATAGTTTATGACATGTTAATAAGTTAATTTCTGTATATCTTCACAAGTTCTCAAATATTTGAGTAATTTACTGATAAGAAGGAATAAGGAAATAAGTAGCCGGTTTGACAGCAATGCATTTTCTCTTTTTTGGCTAATCATGATTTGGTCTTGCAATCTGAGTAGGTAAAGCAAGGTTTGGGTTGGACTTCTAAGTTTTTTTAATTTAGTTCCATAAATGATTCTCCTATAGAATATCTTTGTTTCCTGCTCTCTTAATTTATCTTTGTATATATTTAATGGCAGCTAGCTTTGCTGTTGCATCAAGAATTGAATAGTTCACCTCGTGTACCCCGGGTACCCCGTGCACGCCAGCTTGCCACAGCTAACTTCTACTAGTGCTACAAACATGCTAATGAAGCGAGCATCGGTTGGAGGAAAGGATAACTATTTGGTAAGATGTTGTTCCCACAATTGAAAATTATTATTGCGAATAGTTTCTTATTATATACACATGTATTCAAATGCAGGCTTAATCAATGATATAATGAGCAAGGGCAGGCACATAACAGAGAGCGATAGAACCGGAGAACTTTGTAGCAGATTTTATAGTAACTTGTTCTATAAATTTGTATTATAATTCAAAATATTTTAAATTATAATTTTATTTTTATATTATGGTTACATAGTCACATTATAAAAATATTTTAGATTTTTATAATGTTTCAAAAGTTAATAAATTTTTTTTAATTTGAGATAGAAATTACCTGCGGATTTACCTGCGGATTTTAGTTTCCTGCGGATTTAGCTGCGGAATTTTCCTGCGGATTTACCTGCGGAACTAACTGCGGAACTTGCTGCCGAAAATATTACCCACGAAGGTTTTAGCTGGGGACATAAAACCGCAGGAAAATCCGCAGGAAACGTGTTTCCTGCGGAAATTTAGCTAAAATCCGCAGGTAAATCCGCAGGAAATTTGAATATTTCTAGTAGTGTTATGGGATGGATTGAAATATTACCTTAAATTATAATGTTTAATCAATTGAAAATACACAATACCGAACTAAAATTAAAGGTACATAAGTGTTTACTTTATTTGTTGTTTTGCTCAAATCCGAATGGAAAATGAAACGTGGAACACGTCACATACTATAAAAAGAATAAGGGAAAATTAAATTTCTTAATCCCAATTCTTTAAAATTCAAATACGTAGAAAAACAAGAAAAAGAAATTGACACGAGTGGGACAATGCACTGCAGCCAATATCTGTCACCTATATCTAAATACGATACGCCCCATATTGCATGGAATAATTGTAATATTCTTAATTAAGGCTAAACAACACTTGCTTAGCGGTTTTGGGTTCAAAATTTTCACCTAGTTTAATCCATGAGCCTTATAAATTTATTTTCCTCCGTTCTGATTTCGGCATTATGTTGCTCTTGATATTCCATTTTTCTTTTAATGTTAGTTCTACTTCTGTATTAGTATTATGGAAACAACTTGACAGTAGACAAACCACTCTTAAGATGAGTTGTGTTAGGACCAGGGGTGACGCTAGGGCCCGGCCAGGGTGGGCACTTGCCCAGGCTCGGGCCCAATAATTTTTAGAAGCCCACCTGTTAAAAAAAAAAAAAGGGTTGCATTTGGTAGAAACAAAAAACGAAGGAGAAGTGAAAAACACCTAGCGGCGCTTACTTCTCCGACTCCGTCTCTTACTCACTCTGTTTCAGACCTGCATGAAGTCCGCTAACCACCATCACAACCGCGCGAACAGACGGTACCACCACCACGAGCCTTCCGTCTTCGATTTTGGTACTCCCTGTAGACTGTTGTTGGTTCTTGTTTTTGTGATTTATGCTTCTAATTTGAACTTGTGATTTATACTTCTAATTTGAATTTGCTTCTTGTTTTCCCTAAATTTGTTGTTATTTGTGCTTCTAATTTGAATTTTCTTCTTGTTTTCCCTAAATTTGCAGAGATTTGAATAGTAGATTGGGAAGTCTCGGTTTTATTTGTCTTAGTTATACCCACAGGCACAGTAAAGAGGAAGTCTTGGTCGCCTCCTTTCCCTAAATTGAGGGAGATGGTAAATTTATCCACAGGACACAGACACAGTAAGTATTGATTTTATTTGTTGGGTCATGTATGTTTCATTATTTTAATAGTAGATTGAGAGATTTGATTGGTTTTATTGAAACAATATTTACTCTTTGGATCATGTTTTACTGTAGCATTTTGCAAGATGTGTAGCAAAACTCAGACCCTTGTTGAGAAATTTCAATTCCATATATCAAATTTCGAAATTTTAGTCACTTAAAGGGTTACATTTCAAAGATTTAGCACACCATCTTTCTTAAAACCTCTAGTTCATGAAGATGCAGTAATATAACTCAGTCACTATGCTAAGATGGATAAAAACAATTCAAATATTCTCGACAAAGATCTCATCGAAAAGGTACTTGTTCTTAGTTACTTGCTGTCATTTATATATGGACACAGTTGTATGAACTAGATGACAATGGAATAGAAGCAATGTAAATCATCAACAAATTAAGCTCCATGAATTTGGATCATGTCTCAATAACAAGGTACAATGGTTATTTTAATTTTTTCTAGGCCACTTAAATCATGAATATGTTTAAGTTCTTTTGGAGAGCACTTTTGTAACTTTTTTAGGCCACTTAAATCCTGATCATAAACATTTGTAGAGCATTTTTCTAGTGCCATGTTGACAACTAATTACATGCAATGATTTGAGTTTAGTACATGGCATCTGCATATAAAGATGTTGAATTATAGAATTCAAGTTCTTAAGGCTTCAAGTGAAGTTAAGCGGCTATTTTTTTCCTTATTATTCCAGTCAGAATTTGCATTGTAGGTTAAATCTGTTTGTCTATGTTTTTTAATTCTCACTTTATAGAGTTAGCTTAGTTATGATTCAGCTTATGTGAATTTGTGGTCTTTAATTTTTGCCCGGGCTTCATAACTTTTCTGGCTTCGCCACTGGTTAGGACTGTCATGAGTTAATATAATTGATTTAATCAGTTTATTGAGTTGATTTTATTTTAAGTGTATTAACACATTTTGAACTTTTTTTTTAATAAAAAATTGAATCTAAATATTTAAGTTCAAATCACCTATTTCAAGCATCAAAACTTTAAATTAGATAATAATAATAATAATAATAATAATAATAATAATAATAATAATAATAATAATAATAATAATAATAATAATAATAATATTATCAACTATTATTAATGACCTATATATACAATCAACGACTAGTCCAAATCATCTTAATCTAAATTACAAACATTGAAGTACAATGTAGAATGGACACAGTTTCAGTATATTAACATAAAATTCTCACACAAAACATGGATAAATAGTCTAAACAAGTACCATAAACCTTCATCCATGTTCACAAATAAGGTGCTATGCTAGGGCTACTACACTCTAAGCTCGATTGAGTATGAGTTGACGGAGCCCTCTAAAACATCAAAAGAAGAAACTTCAGAAGTTGAAACCAAATAACCTACTATTGTTAGAGAGATTGTTGATTTATCAAATCTATATCTACAAAAGGGGAAATCTTCTGTCACGTCATATATAGTTGTAGAGGCACTAACTGACGTGCCAGAATTTGGATCATTGTTCCAAATTGAGAGAATCTTTTAATTATCTTCCCCACAAGAACTGGCTATGTTTCAAAGACTATTCAATAGTTTATATTACTTTAGGCTTGATATATTACATGGTTATTGTGAATATCAAAAATGTAAAATAATAGAAAATAAAATGGTATTTGGTGTTTAAAAATTGAGGAAACTGGCCTATGTAGCATCCTTGACCACTAATATGCAATTCTAATCAACTATTAGTATTATCTTCTAAAGCTCGCATCGCAACTCAAGTATGTGTTAATGAAGTAGGATCAGTCGTATTATCTTACAAACGATATCTTAGCCTATTAACCAATACATCAACATTAATTTTCAGCTGTAAATGCAGATATTAAACCTTAATCTATGTCTAGACTTTATCATCCAATAGATGAAATAATTGGATCTATTAATGACCGATACCTTTAGAATATCAAGTCATACCATGAAAACATATTTTAGGTAGCTAATCCAAAACAAAAGATAAACGTATCTATGTTTACTCATCATAGTCTTACACTTAAGGCCTAGAAGAAATATGTTGAGAAGCATCTACTTGGAAAACATGTCTTCCATCAATCTCCCTATTTTTTCTATCATGTTGTGTTTCTTACTTGTTACTAATAAAATACTTAATTACACAGAGGTAGGGAGAATTTCCACCAAGATATATCTAATTAACTATCTGACACCTGTCATACCCCAATTTTTGACCTAAGATACCACCTCATATCATTTGCATATGCATCATTTGCATCTCTAACAAATTGCATAGCTTGTGTTTGCTACTTGTGCTCAGCAGGGTTTAATCAAGAGATCACTCATCAGTACAAGTAACAATCAATTAGGGTTTTGTTCTCCCTCCATCTCAAAAGAACTATCTTCATCAACAATCAACATTTGGTCCTCAGAGATTCATTTCAACAAGCTCAAAGGCACTGAATCAACCAGATCAGGGTTTTGACTGAAGATAGCATACTCCTGACTTTTGCTCAGGATTTGACCTAATGACTTGGGACATGACCTCAAGACCCCAAGTGCATCATTTTGACCTAATCCATTGGCTCAGAACATCTCTTACACAAGGATTGATCAACAGTGAAATTTCAAATCATCAGATTAGGGTTTTGAACTATCAGGGACTGAAAATCAGGGATCACATTTGGGAAACCCTAAAAATCCCCAGGGAGTCAATCAAAGGTTTCAATCATCCTCAAATAATCCCTATGACAATATCCAATGGAAATTGCATCTCAATTCAAGATACACAGTCATCAATTTCATCAGATCGACAATTAGGGTTTTTTGACCTAATTCACTGAACAACTGACCTTTTAATCAGGACATGGTGTCACAACTCAAACCATGGCTCAATATCCTCTAATGCTTCAATGTGATCCATTCATACCATCCATTTGGTGAGGATAGCCTGTTTCATTTGAAATCTCCAGAAACGCGATTCGTCTGAAAAAGTCAACTGTACAAGATTACCATTGACTTTTGGAGAATTTTGGTCAAACATGACTTTTGAAGTTTTGAATCATCAATATATGATATATGAAGTCATTTGATCAAGAAAAATCAAGAAAATCAATCAAGAATCAAAAAGTCAAAAGTTTGACTTTCCATACTTAGAAAATTTTCTAAGTGTTTTGCATGGTTTTTTCCAAACTTTGGAAGGGAATTTCTCAAAATTTCACCTACAAACTGAAAAAAACTTCCAACATGAAAGTTGTAGATTTTGATCCAATAAACAACTTTGACACATATAATTTTTTTCCATAAGATCAACCATTTAAGAGATATGGTGCTTCAAAGTTGGCATCTTTGGAAAATTTCACTTAAAACTTCATTTTCTTCAAAGTTCATGGAACTTTTTCACCCATTTCCTTAAGAGACTTGAGGAAACTTTCAACTAGGCTTTTGAAGTATGTAACATGAGCTTTCCAAAATGTCCAAGAGCATGAAAAAATATGAAGTGTAGCCATGGTTTTGAATTTTGACATTAGTGAACTTTTCACTTGAAATTACATGCCATTTTCACTAAGTTATGAACCAATTTGCCAAATGATCCAAGTAATGATGCATAGATGCAATAATTGGTAGATATTTTCTGATTTGAGATCAGAATGGAAGAGGATAAGAAGCTTGAGAAATAACCATGGTTAAGTCACTTTTAACCATTTGCATTTAATGTGAAAGATTCCATTTTATCTCTTAAGCCAAATCATCACTTCTTGATCAACTTGCAAGAGCTTTGTGTTCAGAATCCTTGGCCTATAAATAGAGGTTCAAATCATCTTCAAACTCACACCAAAACCTCATAATCATAGGTTTTCTCTCTTCTTTCTTAAGTTACAAGTTTCATGAGTTTCAAAGAGGGAGAATTGCAATTTCCATCTCTTGCAATTTCTGAGCAAAGTGAGGGTTCTAACATCCCATAAACATCAAATGTGATGTGTTTGAATCACTCATACACCCAAAAACACCTCAAAACTCAAAATCACTACCTCACTTCCATATTTGCATATATTGAACCTTATCATGCCAAAATCCATACCAAGCTATATCTGTCCAAACTAACACTTCCAACACCTCATATATATATCACATATGAACTATCCCAACACTCATCATCAATAAAAAACTTCAGAATCACCAAGCTCGATTCATACTTGAAGCAACTGCAGATCGGGTTCCACCAACTGATCCAGATGTTTTCAATCCACTCCAAGCATCCAGACACCTTCCATATGGTCCATTGAAGCTATCCAGATCATCAAACAACTTCTGTAACACCTCTATTGCAGAATTCGAATCCCAGCTTGGCCGTTTTTGAAGGTAAGTGCTATGAACTTCAAACTCATACATACATGCATCATAAATGAAAAATTGAGTTGCTATCTTGTTTCTGCACTATCACTGATCAATAGCCCTCAATCAATTTCACAATTCATCAATTATACACAATTTCAGATTGAATCATAAGATTAGGGTTCTTCGTGTTCATCAGAAAACCAATGATCTTAGAGTGAAAATAAATACAATTAAATGATACCATTGTGTTCCTCGTCCAAAACCGAGCAAGATAGACTATCTACTTGATCAAAACAATCCAGTTTCAAAGATTTTCAAAAATCAGTTGAAGGTATGTTCTTGGCGCGTTTTTTGGTTTGAAAAATTCAAATGTTTGTTTTCAAATATAATTAAATGGAAGCGTATGAATAACAAGCTGCGCGCGCAGCTCAGTTGGCAAGTGTTTTGAGTTGTGAGAGAGAGGGCGTGGGTTCAAACCCTGGCAGGACCAAAACATTTTTTTGACACTATTTTTCTTTCATTTTTTTAACAAACTTCATCATTTAATTTAACCAATCAAATCAATTCATTTTTCATTCATTTTTTACACACCTCTTATTTAATATACATATTTTGACAATATAAAAAAAAATCACAAAAAAAGATTTATTTAATATGTTTTTAATTAGGTTTAAAATGATACATTTTTAAGTATTTTTAAATACTTTAAATATTGTTTTTCATCTAATTTTCAAACCTAATCACTTGTAAATATTTTTGTGATCAAACCCTAATCACTTAGGTCTTAATTAAGCATTAAAATTTGATTTAAACTTAATTAAGTTGACTTTTGTCAAATTCAAATCGTTTTAAAACAAGCGATCGCAATTCTTCTCAAAAAATGATAAACCATTTCTTTTTGATTTTCAAAGGAAACTATTGATTAAATCTTTTTAATTGATCAATTGATTTTCAAAGCGATGTGGGGCCTCTCGAATATTAGAGAGTATAAGTCCCTTTCCTCTTTCTTTTTACAGTTTTTCTTTGTACAGAAAACTTCTTTCAAAACAAGAACTTTCAAACTGTTTTCAAACGACGAAACCTCGCGTTCTTTAATAAAACCATCTACCATGTTTTATAAAAATAAAACACGGGCCTCCACGTAGGTATAAGTCCCAAGCCCTTTTGTACATACCCATTCCAGTACATGAAATTAGGTATTTCATTGTACGCCTTTTGTACATATCTCAATCTGTTTTTTAACTTTGAATAACTAATCAAAAATGAAGGTTTTCTTTAAATCTTCCCAAAAATAAAACATGGGCCTCCATGTAGGTATAAGTCCCAAGCCCTCTGTAAATACCTGTTTACATAGCTTTGAATAAATTCAAGTGGACCTCTCCCCGAGTATGAGTCCCGAGCCCCCGTGTATACAAATGGATCATGCTTACAGGTATATTTCCTTCATAAACTCCATTATATACACACACTTTGTCATATATAACTGTTCATATAACTGTTCATATTTGTTTATGTACTTGTGCATATTTGTTCGTACCTGTTCGTATGTGTGATTGTGTTATATATGCTTATTCAACTTAGTACAACACTAGGTTCCCCATAGCCTCCTATTGGGCTTCGTGCAAAGAATCTCCCCTAGTTTAGGTTAGGACATAGAGTATGGTTTCCCGGTGAAATCGCTCTAAGAGCTCAAACCAACTATACCATGCCTCCCCTTGGGCTTTGTACAAACGAGTGACCCTCCCATAGCCTCCTCTTGGGCTTACAATGCAAGGACCCTGGATTGTCCCTCCCATAGCCTCCTCTTGGGCTTACAATGCAAGGACCCTCGGATAGCCTCCTCTTGGGCTTCGTACAAGGACCCACGGGCTTCTTATAAGCATCCCCAATATCCAAATCAAATACCCTAGGAGATTAGACATTTTTCATCTCTATGCTAGGAGTATCTCTTATATATCATCACAAACAATCAATCAATCAAACTTTTTTGCCACAAGGCTGGCTAATCAATCAATCTTCTTTTGCCACAAGGCTGGCTAATCAATCAAACCGTTTTGCCACCGTACTGGCTGATTAATCAAAGTTTTTGTCACAAGGCTGACTTCATTGAAACTTTTGCCACAAGGCTGGCTGATTAATCAAAACTTTTGGTCACAAGGCTGACTTCATTGAAAGTTTTTGCCACAAGGCTGGTTAAACAAACAAAAATCAAACAGATGTATGTGATGATATAGATTAGATACATCTAGCATTTAGACGACATTTGTCTATTTTCCTTTGCTTCCACTAGCATAAGTGGGAACTACGATTGCTCTGACTTTCTCAACATCCCTTTGAGAATACGTAGGCACAAGGTCGATCCTTGGCGAGCAAAACAAAACAAAAAAAAACCATTCAAACCTTAGCACCCGTAGACCCCGAGCTACAGATGCTCTGATTCCCTCTAAGGGATATGTATGCAGAGGATCGCGATGATCTTTGCGAGCATAATCAAACAAACACCTTAGGTCCCTCCTATTTCACAAGAACCTCCACCATAACAAGGATGAAAAACAAAATAAAGAAACCTATAGAGTACTATAGATACGTTGGGTGCTAATACCTTCCCTTCGTATAACCAACCCTCTTACCTGGAATCTCTCCCCCACTTATGCATTGCTTTTCGTTTCGGGCTTTGCATCTGTTTTTAGGTTATTGCAGCTTTTTCCCTTTTCCTCCTTTGGAAATAATAAAAAGTTTGGTCGGTACAAAAGAAAAATCATTTTTTGAGCACTCGAGCCCAAAGAAGGCATCAGGTGTCTCATCCAGAAAAAAGACAACGATTTTTCCCCGCGACAGAAAAATGGCGACTTCACTGGGGAAAAGACTTTTTATTGTTTCCAAAGAAAGGGTTATTTCTATTTATTTTGTTTTTATTTTATTCTTGTTACATGTGTGATTCTTTGGTTCTGTTACTTGTGTGGTTCTGTTACAAGTGATACATTATGGACAAATCCTAACCCGGATTAAGTACACATAAGAATTAGGTGGAGGGTATAGTCATGTATGGCATACAAGGAGTTCAGTCCTTAAAAAGTCAACATGAGAATCCTTCCGCTCAGTGGAGGTTCCTTGTTGGTAGTATATGTTTAGCAAGTTCAGTTGCGAAGACATTATTGCTTTCATTGAACTGTAGAAGCTGAGTTGGCTGTAGAACCCCAACCCATCCTGGCCTTATTAGGTTGTGGTGCAGAAACTATTCAAGTGTAGACTTGGATTAGTTGTCATGCGGAGAACCACACTCAGACGAGTTTTTCTTGAGAATATTGCTGGCTCACAAGTTCAGTTGTGCAAGCCGGTAATATCCGAAAGAAAAATGTGGACTCTGACGTATCAGTAGAACATGTTTTGCAGGTGATAAACCCTAGTACTATCCCATGTTTGGTTCTCTGACCTCATGCTCGTGACGCTGGACCTTTGAACCTATGTGTACCATGTTTGTGTTACCATGTTTGTAGTACCATGTTTGCGTTACCATGTTTGAACTACCATGTTTGCTTTACCATGTTTGAATATGTGGCATCCATGCATCCATACATTCATACATCCATTAAAAAACCCATCTTTTTCCATAAAAACATGATTTTTCCAAAAAAAAATTTTAGAGAAATTTTCCTTGCAAACATTATAGGATTAAGTTATGGAGTGGGTAAAGAGGCATACAAAGAAATACGGTTTCAAAGCGCCTAATGTGGAAAGACTGAAAGAATTAGCATCTTTTGTACAAGATCCTTCCGATTTTAGGAAAAGCCATGGAAGGCTTTTGCCTATCTTGAACACTCATGTTGATGAAGGACTTCTCAAAACTCTGGTTCAGTTCTATGATCCCGTCTACCGGTGTTTCACCTTTCCAAACTATCAGTTGGTACCAACCTTGGAAGAATATGCCAATCTTTTGGGTATTCCTGTGTCTGACAAAATACCTTTCAATGGTTTGGAAGCCATTCCTAAGTCACCAGCCATTGCAGCAGGTACCCACTTGAAGAAATCTGAAGTAGAAAGTAATTGGACTACCAAAGGAAACCTTCCGGGTTTGCCTTCACAGTTTCTAATAAAGAAAGCCTTTGATTTTATTGAAACTGGTAGCATGATAGCTTTTGAAGCTGTATTAGCCTTGCTCATCTATGGGTTGGTTCTGTTTCCCAACATCAACGACTTTGTTGATATCAACGCCATAAAGATCTTTCTGAATGGAAATCCTGTTCCGACTTTGCTTGGGGACATGTATTTCTCTATTCATCACAAAAATCGCCAAGGTGGTGGAATCATTGTATGTTGTGCACCTCTTTTGTTCAAATGGATTGTTTCACACTTACCTAAGTCTCCTATTTTCACGGAAAACCGAGAAGGTTTGCATTGGCCTCGAAGACTTATGTCCCTTACTAATAATGATATCCATTGGTATACTCTGGCTCGTTGCGGTACAGAAATCATTGATAGTTGTGGAGAATTCGCCAACGTACCCCTCATTGGTACACAAGGAGGAATTAACTACAATCCAGTCCTAGCCCGACGACAACTCGGGTATGCAAATTCAGTTAAACCTGTTGGTCTCGCAGTGGAAAGCTACTTCTACCAAGAAGGGGAGGATCCTCAAGGGTTGAAAACAAGAATGGTGAGAGCTTGGTACGACGTCCGAAGAAAAGGAAAAGGTGAGATAAGGAACTGCATTGCTACGAACGCCTACCCCAGCTGGGTAAAGAAAAGAGCAAAGGAGTTTCAAATGCCTTATGATTATGAAAAACCCATGTTCCCTGTAGTGTCTCAACTACCCAATGTTCCCATTAACACTGTGGAAGAGTACCAGGAGATTTTAGCCAAGATAAGGTTAGAAAAGGACTCTTGGGAAGAAAAGTTTCGTAAAACTGATGAGGAAAATAGAAAGTTGAAGAAAAGAGTGAAAGATCACGAAGAAACTCTCTATTATCAAGATGGTTGGCTCATGAGTAAAGATGAGAAGATTCGTCGGAAAGATGCCGCAATCAGGAGGTACATCAAAGAAAGCAAGAAAAATCTTGAAGCCTCAACAAGCAATGCTCCGATGCCTGACAATTGGAAGAATGTTGTTGACAAGCTGAGGGCTGAAAAGGCCGAGTTAAAAGCTTACTATGGGAAAGAGATCATGAAGCTCAAGCTGCACAATGCATTTGGTTCTTCGTCTGATGAAGATGCTTAGGATTTGTTTAGATTTTCATTTATCATTTGCTTTTGTAAGGAGCTACGCTCCAATGTTGTAACCTTTCCCATTTATTCAATAAAAGAATTGTTTGTGTTCAAATATTTGCAAGGAAATAATCTTTAAAATGTTTGGAAAAAATCATAAACTTCTTTTTGCATACATCATTCTGCATATCAAGTCTGTTGTATAGAGTCTTATCTTTTGGATCTTTCTCCAATAGATCGTCAAGCTGTCGCGTCTCAAAGTTTCTCGACCGCGCTCGCAATCAGATCACAGATACAATACTCGTTCAAGCAGAAGAAGAGTAATGGAACACTCTGAACAAGAGAATATTGAGCTCCGTGGTACAGTGACCACCCTTCAGGAAAAGTTGGAAAGTCTCACTACTCTGGTTGACTCCTTAATGGCTGCACAGAATCAGCCGCCGCCACCCAACAGTCAAGCAACAGTAACATCTGAAGTCACTACTCCAGTTTCTACAGTTGCATTCAGCATTCCATCTTTCTCCATGCCAGAAGGTTGGGGCCCGCCTTTCAGCTTTGGTACAGGATTCCGCCATAATTTCTCTGGGGTTCAAACAGCTACAACTGAAGCACCTGCTGCACAAGGTTCAGCATTTATTCCACATTCAGGGGTAACTTTTTCCCAAATCACTATGGCACTTTCTCAACCCACTATGACAGTTCCGACCCCTACGGTTCACACTGTTCCTTATGATGGCAATGAGATTTATCATGATCAAGGTGATAGCACAAATCAGCGTAACCTTGTGGAAGATCTCCAAGAACAGTTCAACAAGATTCAATTGGAAGTCAAGGCTATTCGTGGTAAAGATTTGTTTGGAAAGAATGCCCAGGAACTATGCTTGGTTCCCAGTGTACAAATACCTGCTAAATTCAAGGTCCCAGACTTTGAGAAGTACAAAGGTAGTTCTTGTCCACGAAGTCATCTTGTAATGTATGCCCGGAAGATGTCTACTTATGCAGATAATCATCAGTTGCTTATCCATTACTTTCAAGACAGTTTGACTGGTGCCGCACTGAAGTGGTACACAGGCTTGGATAGCACCAATATTCAAACATTTAATGACCTAGGTGAGGCCTTTGTCCGACAATACAAGTATAACTCGGATATGGCTCCAGACAGAGATCAGCTTCGGTCCATGGCTCAGAAAGACCATGAGGCTTTCAAAGAATATGCCCAACGATGGAGAGAAACTGCTGCTCAGATTAATCCACCGTTAAAAGAAAAAGAGATGACAAAAATCTTCTTGAATACTCTCAGCCCGTTTTATTATGAACGCATGATTGCTAGTGCTCCAAGTGATTTCACCGAAATGGTAAACCTGGGGATGCGTCTAGAAGAAGGAGTCAGAACCGGACGTCTGACTAAAGAAGGTGGATCTTCAAGCGGAACCAAAAAGTTCGGAAGTGGTTTCCCAAAAAAGAAAGAACAAAGTGTTGACATGGTATCCCAAGGGAGGCCAAGAGGAAATGTCAATCATCAACGACAGGTAGCTGCTGTTGCACCAGCCGTTAATACAGCACCAAATCCGGGATTTACCCCGCAGTTTCAACAACAACAGCCTCAACAACAGGCTCAGCAGTTCAACAATAATCAGAATCGTGTACAAAGAGCTCCACAGTTTGATCCGATTCCAATGACCTACACAGAGTTGTACCCTGCTTTGATTGAAAAAGGTCTCGTTCAAACTAGAGCACCACCACCAGTACCTGAGAAACTCCCATGGTGGTACAAAGTTGAGGTCTCATGCCCTTATCATCAAGGAGCACCTGGCCATGATCTTGAGCATTGCATAGCTTTGAAATATGAAGTTCAGAGGTTGGTTAAATCTAATCTCCTCTCTTTCAGAAATTTGAATCCTAATGTGCAAGCAAATCCGCTGCCCAATCATGGAGGGCATATTGTAAACATGGTATATGGATGTCCTGGCCAATACCGAGTCTATAATATCAACTTCTCAAGAGCAGATTTGGTACAAATGCACGCCACTCTTTGTCGGGGGCAGAATTTTCGCCAGCATCAATACGGTTCCTGTAGAATATGTTGTGTGGATCCTCACGGATGTTCGATTGTGAGAAGAGATCTCCAAGTTTTGCTAGATAATGGTACTATTGAGATCTACAGAAATAGGGATGAAAATGAAGTTAACATGATAGGATGTTATCCGCATGAGCTTTTAGTCTCAGATATCAACTCGGAAATGCCTACAGTTAACGTCATCGTTCCTCATTTCAACATGCCTGAGCGCATAGAAGTTACTTACAACAAGCCGAAGGTTCCTATTGCTCCTTTGATCATTTGTCTACCTGGACCTGTTCCTTATGACTCTGACAAGGCAGTTCCATACAACTACAATGCCACAATGATAAAGGACGGACAAGAAGTTCCTTTACCTACTCTTTCATCTGTCGTAAACATCGCTGATGTGAGTCGAGTAACAAGAAGTGGACGTGTGTACACTCCACTACCTCCAAAGCAGCCTGTCGCTCCTGCAACCGGGCAAAATCATATCAATGTTCCAGTAGGGAATCCTGAGGAAACTCCTGTCAGTAATACAAGCACTGATGTTGGTCAGTCCAGTGGAACCAATATCAATCCAGATTTCGATGAAATGTTGAAGCTTATTAAAAGAAGTGAATACAAGATTGTGGACCAGCTTATGCAGACTCCTTCAAAGATCTCAATACTTTCATTGCTTTTAAACTCTGAAGCCCACAGGGAAGCCCTAATGAGAGTCTTAGATCAAGCTTTTGTAGACCATGATGTGACTGTTGATCGCTTTGATGGGATAATAGCTAACATAACAGCTTGCAACAATTTAAGCTTCTGTGATGAAGAACTCCCCGAGGAGGGTAAAAATCACAACCTTGCTCTACACATTTCTATGAACTGTCAGTCAGACTCTTTGTCCAATGTGTTGGTAGACACAGGATCTTCCTTGAATGTGATGCCAAAGACGACTCTTGGTCGCTTGTCTTACCAAGGAATGCCTATGAAGTTCAGTGGTGTAGTTGTCAAAGCATTTGATGGATCGCGAAAATCTGTTATCGGCGAAGTAAACCTTCCCATGACAATTGGTCCACATACATTTCAAATTACCTTCCAGGTCATGGACATTCAAGCTGCTTATAGCTGTCTGTTAGGACGACCATGGATCCATGAAGCAGGGGCAGTAACTTCTACGCTCCATCAAAAATTAAAATTTGTAACAAATGGAAAATTGGTAACAATAAGTGGGGAACAAGCCTTAATGGTGAGTCATTTATCCAATTTCTCTTTCATCGGTGCTGATGATGTGGAAGGAACTCAGTTCCAAGGTCTCTCTTTAGAAGACGAATCTTCCAAAAAGAAAGCATCAATCTCTTCTTACAAAGAGGCAGTAAAAGTAGTGAAAGATGGAACTACCACCGGCTGGGGGCAAGTTGTGATCCCGACCAAGAATGAAACTAGAGCAGGTCTCGGATGTTCACCAACATTCTCAAACTGCACCAAGAAGGATGAAACCCTTCGTCCGATCAAAGAAACATTCATTAGTGGAGGATTCCTTAACCCGATTCCTCAAGAGGTTAATGTCCTTATCGAAGAATGTATCGAAGAAGGTCTACCTGATCCTGAAGAAGAATGGAAATGTTATCTCAATGACTCGGGATACATATCTCAGGAAGAACCATATCTTCCTTCAGAGAAAACAAGTGCTAAAGAAATTCCGCCTGTTCCTGCAGAGGTTTGGGACACCTTGGGACAACCAAGTGGAAAATTTGATTATATGGTGAAATACACTGCACCTGAAAGTTCAAAGGTTGCGATTGAGGATATCCAACCAACTGGATGGGGAGATCCCTTTGAATATAATAGTCAACCAGAAAAGGCTTATCAGCCCTGTCAATTTTCTCAGCAGCCTGAAATTACTGAAGATTTCGGATTCAACGCACCTGCCAAGGTTTATAATCCCGAAGATGGTTATTATCACATAAATGCCATTTTTGAAGATGAAGGGGAAGATGGCCCCGCAACTGACTCAGAAAGTGTCGCTGACAATGAGTCTCTTCATCCTGGAGACTGGGAAATACATCCTGAAAATTCTGAAGATTGTGACTCGTCTTATGCTCTTCAAGAAGTAGAAGAAGACCGTTTCAACTCTACAAAGAACAAGGTTGACAAACCAAGACCTTCAAATCCTGCTCGACCAGCGGTCAATGTCAATACTGAAGATAATTCTGAGGAGAATTTTCCTGAATACATAATACACAGAGGAGTTCGTTGCTACTGGAAAGCTGTTGATGTTCCAAATGTTGTTCGCCGCTCAAAGTAATCACTTCGCTGTTATTTTGACCTCCTGCCTTGCCCAAAGCAGAGAGATGTTTTATAGGGCGTTGCTTTTAAATATTCCGCCCAAATAACTTTGTGTATAGGGTTTTGTTTTAAAAGTTTCCCTCTTTGTCCTGCCCAAGGCAAATGAGTTTGTGTTTAGGGCCTTGTTTCAAAAATGAATCATAAATAAAGTGTCATTTTGAATTCCCTACATTATATGTTTTATTTTTTGCTTTTTTTCTGGAAATGGTAATCCTAAAAAACCAAAATAAAAAAAAAATAATAATAAAAAAAAAAAAAACTTTTTCAAAAAAAAAAAAAAATCTGCATACACTCTTGCATTCATAAATTTTCTAAAATAAATATAAATCACATGTGCAGATTTACTATTGATAAACCCATTGAATGCAATAACCCTATGCCCTCTCCCAACTTTGAGTTTCCTGTGTTCGAAGCCGAAGAAGAGGAAGAAGAGGAGATTCCGGACGAGATCTCTCGATTACTTAAGCACGAGGAAAGAGCCATTCTGCCTCACAAAGAGCCTTTAGAAAAGATCAATTTGGGTTCTGAAGAAGACAAAAAAGAAGTGACCATTGGATCGCTGCTTGATGCTGATATCAAGAGTAAGTTGACAGACCTTCTCAAAGAATATGTTGACGTGTTTGCCTGGTCCTACCAAGACATGCCTGGGTTGGATACCAATATTGTTCAGCATTATTTGCCATTGAAGCCAGAATGTCCGCCAGTTAAGCAGAAATTGCGAAGGACTCACCCTGATATGGCTAACAAGATCAAAGTGGAAGTTCAAAAGCAACTCGACGCAGGTTTTCTAGTCACCTCTGAGTATCCTCAATGGTTGGCCAACATAGTGCCAGTTCCGAAGAAAGATGGCAAAGTCAGAATGTGTGTTAATTACCGTGACTTGAACAAAGCCAGTCCAAAAGATGACTTTCCATTACCATATATCGACATGTTGGTTGATAACACCGCTAAGTTCAACGTCTTTTCCTTCATGGACGGATTTTCCGGTTATAATCAGATTAAGATGGCTCCTGAAGACATGGAGAAGACATCTTTCATCACCCCATGGGGTACATTTTGCTACAAGGTGATGCCGTTTGGATTAAAGAATGCAGGCGCAACTTACCAAAGGGCAATGACTACTCTCTTTCATGACATGATGCATAAAGAAATAGAAGTTTATGTGGACGACATGATAGCCAAGTCCAGCACAGAAGAAGAACATATTGAATACCTTTTGAAGTTGTTTCAACGACTAAGGAAATATCAGCTTCGCTTGAATCCTAACAAATGTACTTTTGGGGTTAGATCTGGAAAACTCTTGGGTTTCATCGTCAGCCAAAGAGGTATCGAAGTAGATCCCGACAAAGTCAGAGCTATTCAAGAGATGCCTGCACCAAAAACTGAAAAGCAAGTAAGAGGATTTCTCGGACGATTGAATTACATCTCCAGATTTATCTCTCAAATGACTGCTACTTGTGGGCCAATTTTCAAGCTTCTCCGCAAAGATCAAGGGGTTGTATGGACTGAAGATTGCCAGAAAGCGTTCGACAGTATCAAAGAGTACCTGTTAGAACCACCAATATTGATTCCTCCAGTTGAAGGGAGACCACTAATCATGTACCTTACCGTGTTAGAAGAATCCATGGGTTGTATGCTTGGACAACAAGATGAAACCGGTAAGAAGGAGCATGCCATCTATTACTTGAGTAAGAAATTCACAGACTGTGAGTCTCGTTACTCCATGCTCGAAAAAACATGTTGTGCTTTGGCTTGGGCTTCAAAACGTCTCCGCCAATACATGATCAACAATACTACTGGGTTAATCTCCAAAATGGATCCGATCAAGTACGTCTTTGAAAAGCCTGCCTTAACAGGAAGGATTGCCCGATGGCAAATGTTGTTATCCGAATATGACATTGAGTACCGTGCTCAAAAAGCGGTCAAAGGAAGCATTCTCGCCGATCATTTGGCGCATCAACCAATTAATGAATATCAATCTCTCAAGTTTGACTTTCCTGACGAAGATGTCATGTACTTAAAGATGAAAGATTGTGACGAACCGTTACCTGAAGAAGGTCCTGAGCCTGGATTAAGATGGGGCCTAATTTTTGATGGAGCAGTAAACGCTTTTGGCAATGGAATTGGGGCAATCATCATCACTCCCAAGGGTACTCATATCCCGTTCTCTGCCAGATTGCTATTTGATTGTACCAACAACATCGCAGAATATGAAGCTTGTATCATGGGTCTCGAAGAAGCCATTGACTTAAGGATCAAGATCCTAGACATATATGGAGATTCAGCCCTCGTGATCAACCAAATCAAAGATAAATGGGAAACTTACCACCCTGGCTTGATTCCTTACAGAGATTATGCAAGACGTCTGTTGACTTTCTTCAACAAGGTTGAATTGCATCATATACCTCGAGATCAGAATCGAATGGCAGACGCCTTGGCTACTCTATCTTCCATGTTCAAAGTCAATCATTGGAATGATATGCCTAAAGTCAGAATCACGCGCCTTGAAAGGCCCGCCTATGTGTTTGCAACTGAAGCAGTCATCGATGATAAACCGTGGTTCCACGACATCAAACGCTTCCTTCAAACTCAAGAGTACCCGCTTGGGGCATCAAACAAAGATAAGAAAACTCTAAGGAGACTTTCTGGCAGTTTCTTCCTGAATGAAGATGTGCTATACAAAAGAAATTTCGACATGGTTTTGCTCAGATGCGTGGATAGACACGAAGCAGACATGTTAATGCATGAAGTGCATGAAGGGTCCTTTGGAACTCATTCAAATGGGCATGCAATGTCCAAAAAGATCTTAAGAGCAGGATACTATTGGTTGACAATGGAATCTGATTGTTGTAAACACGTGAAGAGATGTCACAAGTGCCAGATCTACGCAGATAAGATCCATGTGCCACCGACTCTACTCAACGTTCTCTCATCTCCATGGCCTTTCTCCATGTGGGGTATCGACATGATCGGAATGATCGAACCGAAAGCTTCAAACGGTCATCGTTTCATCTTAGTAGCAATTGATTACTTCACCAAATGGGTCGAAGCAGCATCTTACGCCAATGTTACAAGACAAGTGGTTGTAAGGTTCATCAAGAATAACATCATTTGCCGATATGGTATTCCCAGCAAGATCATTACTGATAATGGTTCGAACTTGAACAACAAAATGATGAAAGAACTGTGTGAGGAATTCAAGATTGAGCATCATAACTCTTCTCCTTACAGACCAAAAATGAACGGCGCCGTCGAAGCCGCCAACAAGAACATTAAGAAGATCGTCCAGAAAATGGTCGTCACTTACAAAGACTGGCACGAAATGCTGCCATTTGCTTTACATGGGTACCGTACTTCAGTGCGTACTTCAACAGGGGCAACTCCCTTTTCTATAGTGTACGGCATGGAAGCTGTGCTCCCCGTAGAAGTTGAAATCCCATCAATGAGAGTCCTCATGGAGACTAAGTTATCAGAGGCTGAATGGTGTCAAAACAGATACGATGAGTTGAACTTAATCGAAGAAAAACGTATGACTGCTCTATGCCATGGACAGTTATACCAAGCAAGGATGAAACAAGCCTTCAACAAAAAGGTTCGACCTCGTGAATTTCGAGAAGGTGACCTCGTGCTTAAAAAGATCTTGTCTTTTCAACCAGATTCTAGGGGCAAATGGTCTCCTAATTACGAAGGCCCGTATGTTGTCAAAAGAACATTTTCTGGCGGCGCCATGACTCTTGCAACCATGGATGGTGATGAACTCCCACATCCTGTGAATGCTGATGCAGTCAAGAAATACTTTGTCTAAAAAATACAAAAGAACAGCTCGGTAAGTCGAAAACCCGCAAAGGGCGACTTAGGCAAAAATGAGCGTCTCGGTGGACTGAAAACCCGAAAGGGCGGTCCAAGCAAAAATTAGAGACAATAAACAGAAAAATTTCATCCTGGTAGATTGAAAACCTGAAAGGGCAATCTAGGCAAAAGTTAGGGATTTATGACAAAGTAACTGCATCAATCCGTACTTCGTCACCTGAGGAGTCTTTCATCAAAGGATCTTCAATCAAATCATCGCCAATCTGAAGCAACAAGCACAGTTAGAACTCAAAGTTGTTGGGGGGAATAGTGGTTATTGCTTTCAATGTAGCCTTTTCCGCATAATTACCATTTCCAACTTTTGTAAATACTCCATGGAGTCACGCCTTTAGCTGATTTCCATCCTATTAAATAAATTTGAGCCTTGTGCCCAATTGTTTGCAATCTCTAATTTCTTTCAGCTTGCAAAATGACGCTTTAATTGTGTTATTCACTTTTGAAAAAAAAAAGAAAAAAAGTTTTAAATGAATTTACTTCACTTTTTCAAAATAAAAGCGAAACTTTTCTTTGAGTTGTGAACAACAGAAGAAACATCAACAACTATCTCCATAGGATGAATCAAAGATTATGATAGGAAAAGCACTTCTATCCCCAGTGAAGAAGGTCTTTTATCCCCAGTGAAGAGGATCTGTTATCCCCGGTGACGAAGATTTTCCATCTCCAGTGAAGAGGTTCTTCAATCTCAATAAGAAAAGATGATCATCTTCCCCAGAGAAGTTGAAAGCATGCAACACCATTCATCACCCGTGTTATCTACGCCGTGTTGAAGAACATTTGCCAAGTATCTGGTTGTATTGCGACGTCAGTCCTTATCCAGTATATACTTCTTTGTCTGTCAGTATTGTCAGTATGCATGTTACATTCATGACATTCATCATTCATACATATTTGCATCATTTATGCATTCTTGCATTTTTCAAATATCTGCTTTAAAAAATCACTTGTTCAGGATATATCTATCCCAAAAAAAAAAGAAGAAGAAAAAAAAAAAGAAGAAAGAAAAGAAAAAAGAAACAGGTATGGGCGTGTCATCTCTCCAGTAGGTTGTCACCCATAAGTAGAAAGAACATCCTCTTTCTCCAGTTCCCCACTGAGATCATTCCTCGTGGAAGAAGGTTGCTTTAGTTTCTCCTCTCAAAACAAAGGAGAAAATCCCCAGTTGAGTTCATTCCTCATTGGGTACAAAGTCTTGTTTGACTGTCTCTTTCCAATTCATTCATGGTTAGAACCTTGTCTTTACCAGAGATTCAAATTCCGTTTCCTCAAACAGAGTCGTGAAAAACAGACAATAAGCAATAGCCTCATCGTCTGAGCAGCTTATTTCTCTTTCAAAAGATTTTTCCTCTCTAGGAAATCAATCATGAAGACCATTTGACAATCAGGGCCTTATTACTGTTCACAAGGCTGAATAACCAGTAATTTCCCTAGCAAAGTCTCCAAGATCATTTTATCACTCGGCTGATAATTGATCATGTCTTCAAAACCACTATCACAAGGCTGATAGTCGGTAATACAGTTTCATACCTTTCACCTTCGCATTATTAACAAGTCTATCCCTGTGCTGATAGTCGGTAATGTCGATAGGTAAGCTTTTCTTACAAAGCTATCATTCCCCGGCGAAGCATACACTTGCTTTCCCGAAAAGAAAGAAAACGGATTCTCTTCCTAAAACGGATTGAGGCATCCTTCCCAATCTCTTTTCCCCAGCGGAGTCCGTTTGATATCCCTCGGTAAAGACATCCTTGCATCATTCGCAATTTTGGTATCTTAGGTCCAAAATTCGCGTCTTCTGATATTTAAGTCTCTTCCACCCTATCAAAACGAAGATTTTCAATCTTCATGTCTCAGGTTGAAGAAACTTAAATAGGGGCATCTGTCATACCCCAATTTTTGACCTAAGATACCACCTCATATCATTTGCATATGCATCATTTGCATCTCTAACAAATTGCATAGCTTGTGTTTGCTACTTGTGCTCAGCAGGGTTTAATCAAGAGATCACTCATCAGTACAAGTAACAATCAATTAGGGTTTTGTTCTCCCTCCATCTCAAAAGAACTATCTTCATCAACAATCAACATTTGGTCCTCAGAGATTCATTTCAACAAGCTCAAAGGCACTGAATCAACCAGATCAGGGTTTTGACTGAAGATAGCATACTCCTGACTTTTGCTCAGGATTTGACCTAATTACTTGGGACATGACCTCAAGACCCCAAGTGCATCATTTTGACCTAATCCATTGGCTCAGAACATCTCTTACACAAGGATTGATCAACAGTGAAATTTCAAATCATCAGATTAGGGTTTTGAACTATCAGGGACTGAAAATCAGGGATCACATTTGGGAAACCCTAAAAATCCTCAGGGAGTCAATCAAAGGTTTCAATCATCCTCAAATAATCCCTATGACAATATCCAATGGAAATTGCATCTCAATTCAAGATACACAGTCATCAATTTCATCAGATCGACAATTAGGGTTTTTTGACCTAATTCACTGAACAACTGACCTTTTAATCAGGACATGGTGTCACAACTCAAACCATGGCTCAATATCCTCTAATGCTTCAATGTGATCCATTGATACCATCCATTTGGTGAGGATAGCCTGTTTCATTTGAAATCTCCAGAAACGCGATTCGTCTGAAAAAGTCAACTGTACAAGATTACCATTGACTTTTGGAGAATTTTGGTCAAACATGACTTTTGAAGTTTTGAATCATCAATATATGATATATGAAGTCATTTGATCAAGAAAAATCAAGAAAATCAATCAAGAATCAAAAAGTCAAAAGTTTGACTTTCCATACTTAGAAAATTTTCTAAGTGTTTTGCATGGTTTTTTCCAAACTTTGGAAGGGAATTTCTCAAAATTTCACCTACAAACTGAAAAAAACTTCCAACATGAAAGTTGTAGATTTTGATCCAATAAACAACTTTGACACATATAATTTTTTTCCATAAGATCAACCATTTAAGAGATATGGTGCTTCAAAGTTGGCATCTTTGGAAAATTTCACTTAAAACTTCATTTTCTTCAAAGTTCATGGAACTTTTTCACCCATTTCCTTAAGAGACTTGAGGAAACTTTCAACTAGGCTTTTGAAGTATGTAACATGAGCTTTCCAAAATGTCCAAGAGCATGAAAAAATATGAAGTGTAGCCATGGTTTTGAATTTTGACATTAGTGAACTTTTCACTTGAAATTACATGCCATTTTCACTAAGTTATGAACCAATTTGCCAAATGATCCAAGTAATGATGCATAGATGCAATAATTGGTAGATATTTTCAGATTTGAGATCAGAATGGAAAAGGATAAGAAGCTTGAGAAATAACCATGGTTAAGTCACTTTTAACCATTTGCATTTAATGTGAAAGATTCCATTTTATCTCTTAAGCCAAATCATCACTTCTTGATCAACTTGCAAGAGCTTTGTGTTCAGAATCCTTGGCCTATAAATAGAGGTTCAAATCATCTTCAAACTCACACCAAAACCTCATAATCATAGGTTTTCTCTCTTCTTTCTTAAGTTACAAGTTTCATGAGTTTCAAAGAGGGAGAATTGCAATTTCCATCTCTTGCAATTTCTGAGCAAAGTGAGGGTTCTAACATCCCATAAACATCAAATGTGATGTGTTTGAATCACTCATACACCCAAAAACACCTCAAAACTCAAAATCACTATCTCACTTCCATATTTGCATATATTGAACCGTATCATGCCAAAATCCATACCAAGCTATATATGTCCAAACTAACACTTCCAACACCTCATATATATCACATATGAACTATCCCAACACTCATCATCAATAAAAAACTTCAGAATCACCAAGCTCGATTCATACTTGAAGAAACTGCAGATCGGGTTCCACCAACTGATCCAGATGTTTTCAATCCACTCCAAGCATCCAGACACCTTCCATATGGTCCATTGAAGCTATCCAGATCATCAAACAACTTCTGTAACACCTCTATTGCAGAATTCGAATCCCAGCTTGGCCGTTTTTGAAGGTAAGTGCTATGAACTTCAAACTCATACATACATGCATCATAAATGAAAAATTGAGTTGCTATCTTGTTTCTGCACTATCACTGATCAATAGCCCTCAATCAATTTCACAATTCATCAATTATACACAATTTCAGATTGAATCATAAGATTAGGGTTCTTCGTGTTCATCAGAAAACCAATGATCTTAGAGTGAAAATAAATACAATTAAATGATACCATTGTGTTCCTCGTCCAAAACCGAGCAAGATAGACTATCTACTTGATCAAAACAATCCAGTTTCAAAGATTTTCAAAAATCAGTTGAAGGTATGTTCTTGGCGCGTTTTTTGGTTTGAAAAATTCAAATGTTTGTTTTCAAATATAATTAAATGGAAGCGTATGAATAACAAGCTGCGCGCGCAGCTCAGTTGGCAAGTGTTTTGAGTTGTGAGAGAGAGGGCGTGGGTTCAAACCCTGGCAGGACCAAAACATTTTTTTGACACTATTTTTCTTTCATTTTTTTAACAAACTTCATCATTTAATTTAACCAATCAAATCAATTCATTTTTCATTCATTTTTTACACACCTCTTATTTAATATACATATTTTGACAATATAAAAAAAAATCACAAAAAAAGATTTATTTAATATGTTTTTAATTAGGTTTAAAATGATACATTTTTAAGTATTTTTAAATACTTTAAATATTGTTTTTCATCTAATTTTCAAACCTAATCACTTGTAAATATTTTTGTGATCAAACCCTAATCACTTAGGTCTTAATTAAGCATTAAAATTTGATTTAAACTTAATTAAGTTGACTTTTGTCAAATTCAAATCGTTTTAAAACAAGCGATCGCAATTCTTCTCAAAAAACGATAAACCATTTCTTTTTGATTTTCAAAGGAAACTATTGATTAAATCTTTTTAATTGATCAATTGATTTTCAAAGCGATGTGGGGCCTCTCGAATATTAGAGAGTATAAGTCCCTTTCCTCTTTCTTTTTACAGTTTTTCTTTGTACAGAAAACTTCTTTCAAAACAAGAACTTTCAAACTGTTTTCAAACGACGAAACCTCGCGTTCTTTAATAAAACCATCTACCATGTTTTATAAAAATAAAACACGGGCCTCCACGTAGGTATAAGTCCCAAGCCCTTTTGTACATACCCATTCCAGTACATGAAATTAGGTATTTCATTGTACGCCTTTTGTACATATCTCAATCTGTTTTTTAACTTTGAATAACTAATCAAAAATGAAGGTTTTCTTTAAATCTTCCCAAAAATAAAACATGGGCCTCCATGTAGGTATAAGTCCCAAGCCCTCTGTAAATACCTGTTTACATAGCTTTGAATAAATTCAAGTGGACCTCTCCCCGAGTATGAGTCCCGAGCCCCCGTGTATACAAATAGATCATGCTTACAGGTATATTTCCTTCATAAACTCCATTATATACACACACTTTGTCATATATAACTGTTCATATAACTGTTCATATTTGTTTATGTACTTGTGCATATTTGTTCGTACCTGTTCGTATGTGTGATTGTGTTATATATGCTTATTCAACTTAGTACAACACTAGGTTCCCCATAGCCTCCTATTGGGCTTCGTGCAAAGAATCTCCCCTAGTTTAGGTTAGGACATAGAGTATGGTTTCCCGGTGAAATCGCTCTAAGAGCTCAAACCAACTATACCATGCCTCCCCTTGGGCTTTGTACAAACGAGTGACCCTCCCATAGCCTCCTCTTGGGCTTACAATGCAAGGACCCTGGATTGTCCCTCCCATAGCCTCCTCTTGGGCTTACAATGCAAGGACCCTCGGATAGCCTCCTCTTGGGCTTCGTACAAGGACCCACGGGCTTCTTATAAGCATCCCCAATATCCAAATCAAATACCCTAGGAGATTAGACATTTTTCATCTCTATGCATGCTAGGAGTATCTCTTATATATCATCACAAACAATCAATCAATCAAACTTTTTTACCACAAGGCTGGCAAATCAATCAATCTTCTTTTGCCACAAGGCTGGCTAATCAATCAAACCGTTTTGCCACCGTGCTGGCTGATTAATCAAAGTTTTTGTCACAAGGCTGACTTCATTGAAACTTTTGCCACAAGGCTGGCTGATTAATCAAAACTTTTGGTCACAAGGCTGACTTCATTGAAAGTTTTTGCCACAAGGCTGGTTAAACAAACAAAAATCAAACAGATGTATGTGATGATATAGATTAGATACATCTAGCATTTAGACGACATTTGTCTATTTTCCTTTGCTTCCACTAGCATAAGTGGGAACTACGATTGCTCTGACTTTCTCAACATCCCTTTGAGAATATGTAGGCACAAGGTCGATCCTTGGCGAGCAAAACAAAAAAAAACCATTCAAACCTTAGCACCCGTAGACCCCGAGCTACAGATGCTCTGATTCCCTCTAAGGGATATGTATGCAGAGGATCGCGATGATCTTTGCGAGCATAATCAAACAAACACCTTAGGTCCCTCCTATTTCACAAGAACCTCCACCATAACAAGGATGAAAAACAAAATAAAGAAACCTATAGAGTACTATAGATACGTTGGGTGCTAATACCTTCCCTTCGTATAACCAACCCTCTTACCTGGAATCTCTCCCCCACTTATGCATTGCTTTTAGTTTCGGGCTTTGCATATGTTTTTAGGTTATTGCAGCTTTTTCCCTTTTCCTCCTTTGGAAATAATAAAAAGTTTGGTCGGTACAAAAGAAAAATCATTTTTTGAGCACTCGAGCCCAAAGAAGGCATCAGGTGTCTCATCCAGAAAAAAGACAACGATTTTTCCCCGCGACAACACCCATATTTATAGGGTTTGAAATAGTAGGCTCGCTAAGTGCACCGCCTAGGATTGCTTAGCACGCATACTTTATTCTAGATTAAGTAATGCCAACTCACCTATTAATAGCCTTGCCTCTTATGCTCATTAAGTGCATCGTCCATGCTCGCTTCGCCACCAAATCCTTTCTCTCGTCAAGCGCACCTTTGTTTCTTGGCTTAGAAATGTGGCACCTTTGCTCTCTAAGCACGTATATGACCTTGGCTTAGCAAGTCTTATTTTGTTGAGAAACTAATTTGGCTTGGTCTCATGTGTTTTTTTTTTGATTTCTTGATTCTTTTTTCCTAATTTTAATCAATGCACAATTAAAATGTCCTGAGAGACGTTTTATTACTTTTCATTGATAAATCAGGGGTTTTTTATTCGATTATTTATAAAATAAGTTAATAAGTTACTATGTATTTAATGTAAATTTGGCACTTATCAATCATCAAGATTTTTTTTCAAGAAATACCACATCAACAATTTCCTCAAAGGATAAGGAAAGCGAAAGAAGATCAATTATTTGGGAAGTTTATATTCATGTAAGAGGAAGAACTCAAGAAGGAAGGTATCCTAAGAAGGACTCCACCAAAGCAACCTGATGCAAGTTGGATGAACAAGTATGAAACACGATAGATGACCTCTAACATGAAAAAGATAATGTACCTTATGTGGTAAAGCCTTCAGTTTTGGATTTGAAACAACTTCCATTTCATTTAGAATATTCCTATCTAGAGTCAAGTTAGAAGTTGTATATCGTCTTCTTGTATGACCTGTCATATACATAAAATTATATTTTGTCACTCATTAAGATTTCGGTATAGTGTGTTCCAAAGAATGAGCATGGGAAGGTCTTCGTGTCTTCCCCAATGTGGATCCATGTGCTGTGTAGGTATTACCATCAGTTGGTTTTAATTATGACTATTGTCAAGCGCTTTAAAATGTTGTTAACTTCATAAAATGACGTTGGGTGTTAATGATTCAATAAGTTCTTGGTGAAAAATGTCAAAGGGGAGTTGATTTCAATTGACTAGTGTTAGGTGCCAAATTGTGTTAATATTTAGTTTAATTATTGGCACCTTTCGACCGTTTTTATCGGATATTCGTAAAATTCCCTGAAGTTTTAGATAATTATTTATAGTTTATAATTTTAAGCTTTCTTTTAATGATAATATGTGTTTTAGTTGTGATCTTGTAGGTTTTAGCCATTTTTGGGAAGATTGGAGCTTGTTTTGGCCTTCATTGGAGAGTGCTGGACAGAAGTTAGCGCGCGTCGCGCGGAGATATGGGCGCGTCGCGCCCTGGGCAAGATATTTTGGAGCTTCAAAGTAGAGAGTTGCGCGCGTCGCGCGCATTGGCGGTTTATATTTCTTAAGTGTAATGGCGCGAAGCGCGCTGGAGGGCGCGACGCGCCCTGGACAGAAAACTGTTTTACTATATAAGGAGTAAATGTGATATTTGATCTTCTTCTTGACATTCTTAAGAGCTCTTGGAACCCTAACTACTGTAGCAAGTGAAGAATCGGAGATTCAAAGCTTTGATCGTCGATTAATCGTCGTAGATGCTTGTTGATCTTCATCCTTTCCTTCTTGAGCAAGCTACCATTTTCATGGATAGCTAAATCTCTTTTGTATCAAGATAAGATGTAATCTTCCTAGCCTTTGTTATGTTTTTCTTGTGAATATACTATGTATAAACAAGTGATGATCAATATAGATGGTTTAGTTTGTTTATTAAAGCTTTTCTTTGGTATAAGTGTTTGGGACATCAATGTTTGTATCTAGACCTAACTGTATCATCTATCAAACTATAAATTGCAGACATGGATTTAGCGTTTGATGTTTACTTAGTATCGGTTTTAAAAACGTTATTCGTATTGTTTAAACGGTGGAGAAATCGTCGGTTAAACAATACGGTAAATCTAACTATATCGTTGCGGACACGGACGATATAGGCGTTGATACGTAATTATATTGATCGTTACCGAGTTCATATACATATATTTATAAGGAGACATACAAATTTAGGTTGATGAAATCAAATCTTGATACATTTTCTTTAACATTAGAACTTTAATTAATTTACTCTTTGCTATTAAATTGATTGAATGAACTTTTGCAAACTCAAAACTAAAGTAACATTAACTCAAGACAAAATAGGCTATAGAACGGCGGTGATATCGCAATAATCCCTGTGGATACTATATAAACGAAAAGTACACAACAATACTATTTCAACAAAATGGCGCCGTTGCCGGGGATTGTTGTTTAGATATTGCAAGCATTGCAATAGTTTGTTTTGTATTGAGTCTTATAATTAATATCTTGTTTCTAAATTTATTTTCCTTGTGTTTGTTAATTTGCTTGGTTAGTTTTTCAGATTACAGTTTATGCGAGGACGTATACCTGCAGATCAACTCCTTTTTGATCCTGAGATTGAGAGGACTGCTCGTAGAGAGAATAGCAAAACTCGTAGGAGGAGACAACTAGCTAGGGAAAGAAGACAACAACAAGAAGCATCTTCTTCTTCAACGCCGGTTGAAAACTTAGTTGAGGAAGAAATGGCTGCGGATCCTAATGTTCCAGCTCGAGGGCCTTGTGTTAATAGCCCTCGACTCAATGCACAATTTGCTCGTGATCAAGCAAATGGAAGAAACTCCGAGATGAAAACGGGGGTACTTCAATTACTTTATCAGAATCCTTTCACAGGAGCAGATCACGAGGATCCTTTTACTCATCTAACAAAGTTCTATGAGATCGCCGGAACCATTGGTGCTCCGGAGGCCGAAGAAGAACAGGTTTTCAGGAGACTATTTCCTCATTCCTTGATAGGAAAAGCTAAGGAATGGTACCTTGATCAACCAAACAATGTCATGACAAATTGGAACGAGTTAGAAGAGAAGTTTTTGGATCGGTTCTTTCCTCACAATAGGTTCATGGAAGCGAAAACTTCTATAGCGGTGTTCTCCCAAGGTCCGAGTGAATCTCTCAATGAAGCTTGGGAGAGGTTCAAGTCTATGGTTAGAAAATGCAAAGGGCATGGGTTTGATGAATTGTCTCAAATCCATATCTTTAGAAATGGACTCCAACCTCAACCAAAAACTCTTTTAGATGCGACCGCGGGTGGTTCGTTGATGTCAAAAATAGATGCTGAAGCAATTGCTATCATTGATAGGATGGCTTTGAATGATCATCAAGGGCAACACAACCGTAGTGCATCGCAAAGAAAACCTGGAGTTCTTGAATTGAATACTAGTGATGCAATACTTGCTCAAAACAAGTTATTGACACAACAAGTAGAATTGCTCACTCAACAAATGTCAAAACTCCCTCAACAAATCAAAGAGATACATGGGATCCCTTCTAAAAATCAACAGGTGATGTGTTGTGAATTGTGTAGGGGTGACCATCAAACTGGTTTTTGTCCTCCACTGGGTGAAGAGGTGAATTATGTGTCTAATCCTAATCAAGGATATGGTGGGAGACAACAACAACAACCTTACAACAATAACCAAGGTTACCAACAAAGAGGTAATCAAGGTTATCAACAAGGATGGAGGCCGGATGCGGGTCCATCGAATCGTCAAAATCCTTATCAAGGTGGTTACAATCAACAACCTCAACAAACAAAGCTTTCAATCGAGGACACTCTTAGCCAATTCATGCAATTGCAAATTGCGAGCCAAAAGAGTACGGATGCCGCCATAAAGAACCTTGAAACTCAAGTCGGGCAATTGTCAAAGCAACTTGCCGATCAAAACAAAGGTCCCTTTCCGGCTACTACACAAGAAAATCCTCGTGAGCATTGTAAGTCAATTCTAACTCGTAGCGGTAGAAATATTGATATGGGTGTAGGAGAGATAGTTGAGGAAGAAATTGTTGAAAGTGAAAAAGATAGGGAGATTGAAGTAGAAAAAAATGTTGAGGGTGATTTAGTTGAAAATGAGAAAGAGAAAGAATTAGTGGAAAAAGAAACTCTTGAGAAAGTTGTAGAAAAAGAGAGAAAAAAATTGAGTGTGAGTGAGAAGGGAAAGAAGAAGGATGATTGTATACAAGTGAAGAAATTACCTTACCCTCCCGGTCCGTCAAAGAAAGAGGATGCGAAGCACTATGCTCGGTTCTTGGACATCTTTAGCAAGTTGCAAATAAATGTTCCTTTTTCCGAAGCATTAGAGCAAATGCCGATGTACTCTAAATTTATCAAAGACATCATCACTAAGAAGAGAAGATTCTTGGATCCGGAGGTAGTAACGGTGAGCTCTTGTTGTAATGCGTTAATTCAACGCACTACACCGATTAAATCAAATGATCCTGGACGAGTAACCTTGCCGGTGTCTATTGGAAATGTTCAAATAGGCAAAGGATTGGTGGATACCGGCTCTAGCATTAATTTGATCCCATTGTCTATGGTGAGAAGGTTAGGAATTAATGACTTGAAGCCGACTAGAATGACGCTATCATTAGCAGATAAGTCCACAGCTCATCCTCATGGAGTTGCGGAATACTTGCTTGTCAAGGTTGACAAATTTTGGTTTCCCGTTGACTTTGTCGTCATAGACATGGAAGAAGATCCTGATATACCTTTGATCTTAGGAAGGCCTTTTATGAAGACGACCCGAATGATGATAGATATTGATGATGGCTTAATGAAATTAAGGTACCAAGATGAAGAATTATGTCTTGATCTCTTTGAAGCCATCAAGCATCCGAGTGATGATGATGATTGTTTTAGAATCGATGCTACCGAAAGGGCTATTATGAAAGTGGAGAATCAAATGCACTTGTCCAATCCTCTTGAGAAGACTTTAATGGAAGCTCTTGAAGTTCTCACCAAAGATCAAGAGAAAGAAATTGAAGATTGCTTGAGAAATTTAGAGGCTTGTGATGAGATGAATCCATTTGAAACTCAAATTGAAAAGTTGAAGGATGAACCTAAAGTTGAAGAGCAAAAGGTGGAGTTGAATGTGTTACCGTCTCACTTGAAATACGTGTTTCTCGGTGACAATTCTACTAAGCCGGTTATCATTAATAACGGTTTGTCTAGCAAGGAAGAGCATCGATTGAAGGAAGTATTGATAAAGAATCAAGAAGCAATAGGATGGGTTTTATCCGACTTGAAGGGTATTAGTCCGGCCTATTGTATGCATAAGATTATGTTAGAAGATGATTTTCGGCCCGTGGCACAGCCTCAAAGGCGATTAAATCCAACCATGAAAGAAGTTGTTAGAAAAGAGGTTGTGAAGTTATTAGAGGCGGGGATGATTTATCCCATCTCCGATAGCGAATGGGTGAGTCCGGTGCATGTGGTTCCTAAGAAGGGTGGATTGACGGTTGTGAGAAATGAGAAGAACGAGTTGATTCCTTCGAGGGCGGTGACCGGGTGGCATATGTGTATTGATTATAGGAGGTTGAACCAAGCAACAAGAAAAGATCACTTTCCATTACCTTTTATGGATCAAATGTTAGAAAAGTTAGCCGGAAGAAATTTCTATTGTTTCTTGGATGGTTATTCGGGATACAATCAAATATCAGTGAATCTGGCGGACCACGAGAAAACTGCCTTTACATGTCCTTTTGGCGTTTTTGCATACTGAAGAATGCCATTTGGACTATGTAATACTCCCGCAACATTTCAAAGGTGCATGCAAGCTATCTTCTCAAATTTGATCGAGAAAAGCATCGAGGTGTTCATGGATGATTTTTCTGTGTACGGGTCGTCATTTGACTTGTGCTTGAAAAACCTTGATGTGTTGATGGAAAGATGTATTGAAACAAATTTGGTTCTCAACTGGGAGAAGTGCACTTTCATGGTAACGGATGGGATTGTTCTTGGCCACAAGGTATCTTCAAAGGGGCTTGAGGTCGATCCGGCAAAAATCGAGGTTATTGAAAAGCTTCCCCCACCGGTGAATGTGAAAGGCATAAGGAGCTTTTTGGGACATGCTGGGTTCTATAGAAGATTCATCAAGGATTTCTCCAAGGTCGCAGAGCCTTTGAGTAATTTGCTCAACAAAGGTATGGAATTTAATTTTGATGAATCATGTCTAAAAGCTTTCCTAGAACTCAAAGAGAATTTGACTACCACACCCATAATTGTCGCTCCTAATTGGTCGCTTGAGTTTGAACTCATGTGCGATGCTAGTGACTATGCGGTGGGTGCGGTCTTAGGCCAAAGGAAGAACAAACAATTCCATGCTATACATTATGCGAGCAAAGTTTTAAATGAGGCACAGGTTAACTATGCCACTACCGAAAAAGAATTGCTCGCAATTGTATTTGCATTGGAAAAGTTTCGTTCTTACCTTATTGGTTCTAAAGTGGTGTGTTATACTGATCATGCCGCAATCAAATATCTTCTCACCAAGCCTGATTCAAAACAGAGGCTTATTAGGTGGATTCTTTTGCTTCAAGAATTTGATCTTGAAGTGAGAGATAAGAAATGTACTGAAAATTTGATTGCGGATCATTTATCTCAGTTAGTGAATACCGAGGTGACAAACAATGAAAAAGAAGTGAGGGAAGAATTCCCTGATGAAAAACTGTACATGGTACAAGAAGTTAGACCCTGGTTCGCAGATATGGCTAATCACAAAGCATCTGGCTGGATACCAGAGGATCTAACTTGGAATCAAAGAAAAAAGTTTTTGAACGATGCCAATATTTATGTTTGGGATGAGCCTCACTTGTTTAAGTTGAGTAGTGACAATCTTTTGAGAAGATGTGTCGCGGATGAGGAAACAAAAAGCATTTTGTGGCATTGCCACAATTCGCCTTATGGTGGTCATTTCAATGGTTTGCGTACGACCACAAAAGTCCTTCAATCGGGATTTTGGTGGCCTACTTTGTTCAAAGATGCTTACCACCATGTTGCCTCATGCGACAGTTGTCAAACAACTGGTGGAATAGGGAAAAGAGAGGAACTGCCCCTTCAAAGTATTGTAGAAGTAGAAGTATTTGATTGTTGGGGCATTGACTTTGTTGGACCATTCCCTTCCTCAATGTCAAATGAATACATCTTGGTAGCTGTGGATTATGTGTCTAAGTGGGTGGAAGCGATTGCTTCACCCAAAGCGGATGGTAAGACCGTGATCAAATTTCTGAAGAAAAATATATTTTCGCAGTTTGGCTCGCCAAGAGTGTTAATTAGTGATGGCGGATCTCATTTCTGTAATGCCCCACTTGAGAAAGTGTTGGAGCAATATGGAGTAAAGCACAAGGTAGCTACTCCATATCATCCACAAACTAATGGGCAAGTTGAGAGGACCAATAGAGAGATTAAGAGAATTCTTGAAAAAACTGTTTCTAGCTCTAGGAAGGATTGGTCGATGAAGCTTGATGAAACCTTGTGGGCATATCGGACCGCTTTCAAAGCACCGATCGGTCTTACACCATTCCAAATGGTGTATGGTAAAAGTTGTCACCTTCCCGTAGAATTAGAACATAAGGCATATTAGGCCTTAAAACTTTTAAATTTTGACCAAAAGTTGTGTGGGGATAGAAGAAAAATCCAACTAAATGAGTTGGAAGAGATGAGATTGCATGCCTACAAGTCTAATTCTATCTACAAAGAAAATACCAAATTCTATCATGATAGTAAGATTAGAATGAAAGACTTTAAAGTAGGGCAATTAGTGTTACTCTTCAATTCCCGGTTAAGACTTTTTCCGGGAAAGTTATAGTCGAAATGGTCCGGACCGTTTTTGGTCAAAGATGTGAGAAGCCAAGGGGCTATTGTGATAGAGGACCAAAAATCAAAGCAAGAATGGGTAGTTAACGGTCAGAGGTTGAAGGTTTATCGAGGAAGCGATTTTAATCGTGAAACTTGTGTTTTATCGTTTGGTGATCCTTGATTGCCTTTGACCGTCGAGCTGACCGATGTTAAACAAAGCGCTCTTGGGAGGCACCCCAAGTTGTATATATTCGCTTGTATTTGTGTTATTTTTGCAGGTGGGATTTTTGAGTTGTCGTCGAGCCAGAAACGATCTACCGGTATTTTTGGATATACTGAACTAATGCAGTTTTTCTGCTGTTTCTGGTGTAGCGCGCGCCGCACCCATAAGCGCGCGTCGCGCGCTAGATGAATCCAAATACCCCTTCCAGGCAGAGATGAGGGCGCGTCGCGCGCTGTACATATTTTTGAAAAAAAAAATAATTTTGTTTGGGCCCACCCATGCTGGGCCCGACCCGGTTTCGTTTTCAGAAATAAGTTTTAGGGTTTTTAGAGGTCTTTGCCTCCATTCCACCCTTTTTCCTCTTTGTGCCAAGAAACCAAACACACACACAACCAAAATTTTTGATTCTTGCATTTATCCTCACTAACACTCATCTCTCTACTATCATCAATCATCTAAGATATGTTCTTCTTCTCCTTTCTTTCCATTAAAATAATTTTAGTTGTTAGGTTTTTAGATTTAGGAATATTTTGAATAATTTTGAAAATTAGGGTAGAAACCACGCTTTGACTGTAAATATTGCTTGCTGGAACCCTTAGAAGGGAGGAGAAGCTTGTTCTCCTCTCCTGTTTTGCAGAAAAATGAAGGATTTTTCTGGGTTTCGTAGAGCGCGCGCCGCGCCCTGTTCAGCGCGCGTCGCGCCCTGGGTTCAACTTTGAATTTTTTTTTTATGCATTCTGAGTATTTGTTTAGGCCTGTTTTGTGATTGATGATGAATGTGGACTGATGTGGGCTTTTAGTTGAGAGGATGTGCTAACTTTGTTTCAATTTGTGTGTGTTTGGTTTGATTTAAATTGTGCAGGAATGGCACCATTTTTGAAAAGAAAGAAAGCCGGTTCTGGTGAGGGATCTTCTTCACAATCTGGCAGGTTTGATCGGACAAAATTTCAAGGTCCGGAGCAAGAGGCGAGGTATCATGAGCTCGAAAGCCGAGTTGTGTGGAGCGAACGCACGGTAGTTCCTATTGACCACGACCACTTCCAAAGGGCGTGGACTGCTTTGTCTGAAACATGTTGGGACAAGTTGTTCACTCCAGGACAATTCTATCAGGTGGAGATTGTCAGAGAGTTTTATGCAAACGCCTTGCCTCCGAGCAGTTGGTCAGGTACTGAAGCTTTTCCGTTTAAAACATGGGTGAGAGGTAAGGCCATTGATTTTAGCAAAGAGGCTATTTTTGATTTTCTTGATAACCCTCTTGCTTTGGTAGAAGAGTGTGAGTACCATCCCAGGTTGAATAGAGGAAACTGGGATGTGGAGAGTATTAGGGAGAAGATTTGCAGGGCTGGTTTCACCTATACTCTGACTAAGGCTGGGCTTCCAAAGACTTTCACTCGTAGTCAGTTGACGGAGGATGCTCAATTGGTGACTTCGGTGGTCCTTTACAACATAAGGCCACGAAGCCACACTTCCTCCATCACCATTGATACTGCAGGTCTAGTTCAGGGTATCTTGAATGGTGATAACATTGATGTGTCTCGGATTGTGGCTAATGAGCTGACAAGAGTCGCCCTGAATGGGACTCTTCATGGAGATGGGGTTAAATGTAGGTTGATTTTTCCTGGTTTAATAATGGGTTTGTGCAGGAAAGCTGGTGTCCGGTTTCCACCTGGGGGTATGATTCCTATGGATGGTGTTATCGATGATGTTTTTGCTAACAGGTACTGTTTGCCTGGAGGCCTCCCTTTTGGTGCTGCTACTAATGCACCTGACCTTCCCGACGCAGCTCGAGCTGTTCCTGTTGCTGCTGCACCGCCTGCTGGTTCTCAGTATGGTGAGGCAAGGGACTGGAACTATCAGATGCATATGGCGCATCAGAGAGCATTTATGTTTTTGCCAGCAGCCTGTTGGTTCCAGGGAGGATTTGTATGCATATGCTTCATGACCCGAGGGCAGGCCAGATCCTGAGGAGGGGATGGCTGATGAGGAGGACACTTCTGATGAGGAGTAGATTTTTATGCTTTCTTGTTTCATGTTTTATTGTTTTTAGTTTTATGTTAGAACAATTGTTAGTTATTTTGCTTTTAATTTTGTTCCATCCTTTGGATGAGGTACTTTGAAAGGCTAAGTTTACGCCTTTTGGATAGTTAACACCGGTTTGGTGTGGTTTTTTTTATTTTTATATATATATAAGTTCAGTTTACTTTATTTATCGCACTTATTTATTTTTAAGTAGTTTTATATTTTTTTTAGTGTTTATATTTAAGATATGATTAATTTTAATAAGTTGTCCTGATGATTAATTAGTTGGAACATGAATTTTTGTTGTCACGATGAATTTGGGTGATGCAACGCAATTTGAGTGGTGATGATATAAGTTGAAAACTGTACGTGCAAGGTACATCCTTTATCGTTTTGTTTATCAAGTACCGTTGATTATGATGCTTTTAATTATACAAATTAGTTGTCATTAATTTCTGTTGATAAAATTAGTTCAATTGTGAATCACTTTAGCCTAGCTGTAGTTGTGAGGAGACTTTCCACTGTGTAGATATATAATAAATTGTGCTGGATACCAGCAATGTGCGTTTTAACTCGTTTTTATTATGATTAATCTTGCATTTATTATTAAATTGTGTTAAACATGAAAGTGATCAAGGCGTTTTGTTCTGCACTATGAGAAAAACTTCCAATCCAAATGTAACCTACCCGGTGAATGTGTGAGTATTTGATAACCACTTTGAGCCGTTTTGCCAAGATTCAATCGGTATCATTTCCTTGTTTATAGTTGTCGATTTTTGATTTGAATCTTGATGACTTTCTTTTAACCTTGAAGAGTACCATGAAATGTGGTTAGGAATGATCCCTTTTCACCCTAGAATAGAGAGCATTCGTGATTATGTGGTGGTAATATTCAAGTTGGGGAGAATAAAAAATTTTGGTTGTTTTGGTGATAAGACGAAAATAAGTGATTGCTCAAGAGAAAAAGAAAAAGAAAAAGAAAAAGAAAAAAAAAAAAGAAGAAAAAAGCTTTGTATATAGCTAGTTTTCCTTTAAATTAAAAAGGTGAGCTGTTGAGCAATAAATTTTTGTGATTGGTTGATAAGGAGGTGTGGATGTAAATGTATTTGAATGCTCTCTTAGGTATTGACCCTTTCGATTCAATGGCCGTGAGATATGACACTTCCTTGTTAACTGAGCCAAGCTACAACCCTAAAGTCCTTAGTGATTCATGCTTATATACTTTTTATTTATTTTGTGCTTAGATGAGTTCATAATTAATTCGATATGTTTGCGTCATTGCCTGGTGAGTGTTAGGATTCTCCAGGTTGTTCTCTCAATAGAGAAGTGCGTAGGTGTGATTCATTCGTGAACTTCTTTTGCTTATGGAATTTTTGACATAGAATTTGTATATAGGATTAGCATTGTTATCATGGTGTTTTGATGGAAACTGGTAAGGATTGATCTTTGTGTACTGTGGGAATTTGAACCACTCAATTGTTCTTGTTTCTGCCTGGTTGTTTCATTTGTGAAATTTTGTGTTCCCGGTAATTTATCATTGTTTTTTTTTTAGGACAAACAAGAGTTTAAGTTGGGGAGAGTTGTTAGGTGCCAAATTGTGTTAATATTTAGTTTAATTATTGGCACCTTTCGACCGTTTTTATCGGATATTCGTAAAATTCCCTGAAGTTTTAGATAATTGTTTATAGTTTATAATTTTAAGCTTTCTTTTAATGATAATATGTGTTTTAGTTGTGATCTTGTAGGTTTTAGCCATTTTTAGGAAGATTGGAGCTTGTTTTGGCCTTCATTGGAGAGTGCTGGGCAGAAGTTAGCGCGCGTCGCGCGGAGATATGGGCGCGTCGCGCCCTGGGCAAGATATTTTGGAGCTTCAAAGCAGAAAGTTACGCGCGTCGCGCGCATTGGCGGTTTATATTTCTTAAGTGTAATGGCGCGAAGCGCGCTGGAGGGCGCGACGCGCCCTGGACAGAAAACTGTTTTACTATATAAGGAGTAAATGTGATATTTGATCTTCTTCTTGACATTCTTAAGAGCTCTTGGAACCCTAACTACTGTAGCAAGTGAAGAATCGGAGATTCGAAGCTTTGATCGTCGATTAATCGCCGTAGATGCTTGTTGATCTTCATCCTTTCCTTCTTGAGCAAGCTACCATTTTCATGGATAGCTAAATCTCTTTTGTATCAAGATAAGATGTAATCTTCCTAGCCTTTGTTATGTTTTTCTTGTGAATATACTATGTATGAACAAGTGATGATCAATATAGATGGTTTAGTTTGTTTATTAAAGCTTTTCTTTGGTATAAGTGTTTGGGACATCAATGTTTGTATCTAGACCTAACTGTATCATCTATCAAACTATAAATTGCAGACATGGATTTAGCGTTTGATGTATACTTAGTATCGGTTTTAAAAACGTTATTCGTATTGTTTAAACGGTGGAGAAATTGTCGGTTAAACAATACGGTAAATCTAACTATATCGTTGCGGACACGGACGATATAGGCGTCGATACGTAATTATATTGATCGTTACCGAGTTCATATACATATATTTATAAGGAGACATACAAATTTAGGTTGATGAAATCAAATCTTGATACATTTTCTTTAACATTAGAACTTTCATTAATTTACTCTTTGTTATTAAATTGATTGAATGAACTTTTGCAAACTCAAAACTAAAGTAACATTAACTCAAGACAAAATAGGCTATAGAACGGCGGTGATATCGCAATAATCCCTGTGGATACGATATAAACGAAAAGTACACAACAATACTATTTCAACAACTAGTGATTCATAATGATGGCATTTGATCAAGAAGAATGATCTCATTCATAATTAGTTAGACATTTCAAGTTCTAATTTAAATGTAACGCCCCAAATACTTTATTTATTATTTTAATCGGTTGTTTGTGATTTATTTGATGCTATTGTTGTTTCTTGGTGTTTTTACGCAAGATACAGTTGAAATAACAATTTTTGGGAGAATTAGCCTAATTAAATAAAGTGGTGGGAAATAATTATTTAGAAAATAATTATTTAGAAGTATATGAATTATTTAAAATTGGAGTATGAGGAAGTTGGTGAGGGTAATATGGTATTATCATATTAAGGGTCCAAGGGTTAGAGTAGGAAAGGAAGGAAATTAGAAAGGGAGAAGGAATTGTTGGAACGATCGCGCAAAAAATTAGTTTTATGGGCCGTGACACACGGGTCGTGTTAGCCCCCTGGATTATGGTGTCCGAAAAGTGAAAAAAATGATATTATGGATTGGGAGTGACACGGAAAGCTAACGCGATAAACTACACTTTGTTAAAATAAAATGAACAATATGATGTAATTTTCCAGTAATTGTGCTAAGATGAAGTGATGTAATTATGCGTTGATGTAATATGATGTATGCTTTCTATGGTGAATTGATGTCGTTATGATGACGATGCTATTGTTGGCCTGGAATGGCAGAATTTTGAGGGTTTACGCCCTGTAGTATCATAATTTTGATGTTGTATGTTAGAGTTGCATGCATACATTATCGAGGGCTAATGCCCTGTTGTTGGCCTGGATTGGTGAATTGTTGAGGGCTTATGCCCTGTTGCTGCCCAAATTGGCACTATGGAGAGAGTTATACTCTGTTGGTACCACATGCCTCGAGTCGGGTCAGTCCCATAGCATGAAGGTGAATTATTTGCAGGATATTGAGTTGGATGGTTGAAGCATGAATTATATGTTAATATGAATGATGAATCGTGTATGCTTGTGTGATTATTATGTACTTGAAATGTTCTAATATTAATTTAAAAGAGTTATAATTAAAAGGATAAATTGCCACTTTATTAATTGTCTAATGGAGAGTGACACTAATAATTTACTAAATACAAATTGGCAATCAATATACACACTAAATTGCTAATAATATATCGCCGTAATTTCTTGAAGATATGCAAAAAGCTCTTGAGGTTTGGAGAACATAGGCATGTGATCAGCATCAGGAATCACTTTGACATCATTTGTAGGATTTCGTTCGATCATTGACAATTCAAAATCATACTTTAACAATTTGTCTTGTTGACACACAACGCAGACTTTAGCAACAGTTGCATAATTTTCTTTCGTAACACTTGTTTTCTCTTGTAATAATTCTTGATCACCAAATGTACGAGTAGGCCTTTGTAATAACATTGCAAGAGACAAGTCCTAATTCAGATATAATCAAACATTATCAAAATCATTATAATAAACATCTTGTTTTCAAAATAATCTATACATTCATTTAAAAAAAATAGAATTAAATTTTTTTGGGATCAAATAAGCATATTGACAGAGCCGCCTTTAAGGGCGTATAAGGCGAACTACCGCACAAAATTTAAATTTTGTTATATTAAATCATACGTAAATGTGGCCTCATAAATACGTGTCAATGTGAAAATATGATTAAATAGGTTCTCTAATTATTTTGACAAAGTTGTATCATAACTAACCTACACAAAACCATTTTTGAGACGGCTCTACATATTGATTAGCCAACGTACCTCAAGTGGAGATAGTTGATACATATTGGATGCTAAGAATTGTGGCTCATGTATTAGAGATCCATTTGATTTATTATTTGAGCTATCGTCAAATATAATCTTTTTTTCCACGTTGAAATCCGATATTTGAGGACACTGCAATTTTCAAAATAAATATATCAAACAGAAGTAGTTTAAATTTATTACTAGAAATTAATTTTAGACATATCAGAAGAAGAACTTAATCCAACCATAATATACTTTGATTATGTGCAGTTCATAAACCGTAAACACTTCTAAATTTAACAATAATTAAGTACCTCATTGCGGATAGTCACGAAGCCGAGATCAGGAGAAGGCACGATGGATGCAACAAATACAGCAACTGCAATTTTCTTTGGAAATAATTCCATAGCCATAGATATACCAATCCCACCAAAGCTATGACCTACAAGAATTACCCTCTCATCTTGTGGCAATGACCTTACAAATTCAATCAACGGTTCATAATAATCTGTAATAGAATCAAGCTCATGAACTTGTTTTGGATGGATACCAGAAGCAGCCATGTCTAGTGCAGTGACTTTATGTCCAGAAGATTGCAATAGAGCAACAACCTTGTACCAACACCATGCTCCATGGCAAGCTCCATGGACCAAAACGAAATGCCTAGTATTATTATCCATTTTTCTTTCCTAGTACCTTGTTCTATGTAGTGTTGACATTTTAAAGCTTAATTTTTATTTTTGAAAAATGGTGGTGTCAAATCTTAGATATAAAATCCAAAATCATCCGTGCATGATAAATCTATTCAATCATTAGTGCATTGATCGGTGCAAGATAATGTATTTTGATTTTTTAGTTTCTTTTTTTTTTAGTTTCAAATTAAAAGTTATTTTTCTTCTTTCCTAGTACATTGTATTCTGTTATGGGATATTTCGTTTTGCTTATTTATAAGATAATAATAAAATATATAGAATAATAGAATACAATCTTGTCTATACAAATAGAGTTGGCCCATAACATATTTGGCATTGCTCAGTATTGATTGTTTTTCAACAACAAAACAAAAAAGTCACATTTTGTTGTCAATCTTGAAATGCATCCGTCATTATAGGTTTCACGCTATCGAAACTTACTGATGATGTTTGACATGCAATGAAGATTTACAATTTACACATAAGACCATTTACAATGGTTGAAAAACTCAACACCCACTTTTTCAACTCCCAACACTCCACATCATTTTCTCTTTCTTCCACCTAATAACTCAACACCCATTCAACTTTTACCCTCTCCAATGGTTTTTCACTCAACACCTTACCCCACCACTTTTTATTTTCATATTCTTATTTAAATTTTATTTTTATTTTTATGATTACATAAAATTACAATTATCGATTAAAATTAATTAAAATAATAAATACTTAATAATTTATTTTTTAATTTTTTGTAATAAAAACAAAATTTATTTAAATAATTGGATACGATACAAATCATCTTAAATTAATTTAAAATACAACACACAATTAACGTAATTAGTACGTTACAAATAATTTAAAATGCAATACAACACACAAGTAACGTAATTAGTACGATACAAATAATTTAAAATGCAATACAACACACAAATAATTCAATCACGGAACATTCCAAACTTTGTCCATATGTGCTTCACTAGATCGGCTTGCAATTCTTGATGAACATTTGGATCACGGAACTCTGATCTAGCACGCACATGATTTGCAAAAGCGGGTAACACCTCGGTCGAGTATGGTTGTGGTGCACTAGATCCACTTTCCCCAGATTGCTCAAAATCGGTCCAACGTTGAGAATATGAATCTTGTTCATCCTCAACAATCATATTATGTAATATGATGCATGACCTCATGATGATACCCAAATCAGCTATGTCCCACAAGCGAGCTGGTTCACGGATGATTTTAAATCGAGCTTGGAGCACTCCAAATGCACGTTCGATGTCCTTCCGACATCCCTCCTGAAATTTTGCAAATAATTTATCGGGTTCACTTTGAGGAAGTCTAATCGATTTGACGAAAGTTGGATAAGAAGGGTAGATACCATCAGCTAGATAGTATGCCATATTATATGGACGTTGATTCACAAAGAAATTCACACTTGGAGCCTTTCCCTGTTCCACGTCATCAAACACTGGTGACCGGTCTAGAACGTTTATATCGTTCAACGTTCCCGGACATCCAAAAAAGGCATGCCAGATCCATAGGTCATGAGATGCAACTGCTTCAAGAATAACTGTGGTGGTTCCCTTATCCTCTATAGTAAATTGTCCTTCCCATGCTTTAGGACAATTTTTCCACTCCTAGTGCATGCAGTCAATACTCCCAATCATCCCTGGGAACCCCCGCATTTCACTAACATGCAGTATTCTTTGCAGGTCATCTTGGGTTGGTGCTCTCAGATACACTTGCTCGTACAAGCGTATGATTCCTTTACAGAATCTACGTAAGCACTCCAATGCTGTAGTACCTCCTATTTTGATGTACTCATCGACCGCATCTGCTGCAACACCATATGCTAACATTCGCATTGCTGTGGTACATTTTGCTAAGGGTGATATACCTTCTTTATTGGCTGCATCAACTCGCTGGGTGAAGTAGTTATCACTACTTGAAAGGTCCCCAACGATTCGAAGGAAAACATTTTTTTTCATCCTGCATCGTCATATGTAGGCTCATTGGCATAGTAGTTGTCAATTAGTCTTTGGTTTGCCGCTGCATGATCTCTATTGAGATATTTTCTACTACGAGGTGCATTATCTTCCGATATTTTGTTTCTACGCTCTCTAAATCGATTGACTATATAATTTTCTTTAATTTCACGATTTTGATTGTAGGCTGCGATATCAAAATGATATTGTGATGGATCCATTTTTTTGTGATATTGGAGGTAGATTGGATGGGATTTGGGATATTGGTACATAAATGGATGTATGAGTCCTTATATATAAATGGATGTGGGTGGTGGACCACTGACGGATTCGAAATAATTTATTGTATAGAGTTAATTATCAGATAAGGAATAGATTCGAATTGGGTGGTGGACCACTGACGGATTCGAAATAATTTATTGTATAGAGTTAATTATCAGATAAGGAATAGATTCGAATTGGGTGGTGGACCACTGACGGATTCGAAATAATTTATTGTATAGAGTTAATTATCAGATAAGGAATATATTCGAATAGATTCGACAATAATTAAAGCAAACACTACACTGACATATTGAAACAACAATAATTAAAGCAAACACTACACTGACATATAGATTCGACAATAATTAAAGCAAACACTACACTGACATATTGAAACAACAATAATTAAAGCAAACACTACACTGACATATTGAAACAACAATAATTAAAGCAAACACTACACTGACAAATACTTCATTGAAATTAATTATCAAACAGTTCTGCCTCCAACTTTTTCAACAGCTGGTTCTTCCGGTCATCTAGATGCTCTTCGGAAGTTAGCTTTAGATACATCTTCATTTTCTTGGTTTTAGTCTTTTCCAAGGCTATATTGTTAGCCTGCTGTTGCATCAAGGCTATGTTGTCCAATCGTTCAAGCTCTTTCGTCTTGAATTCTTTGTATTCATCCCATTCTTTGTCCACCACCTCCGAGGCATATTCCTTGCTTTTCTTTTTACCCTTTTTTTTAGCTGCCTCCCTTCCTATAGGACGAGCACTGGATTCTACAGTGTTTGAGCCACATGCATCACTCTCGCGAGATCTCTTAGATCCATTACTTCCTGAGCCAATATTTCCTCCTACTTGACTAACATAACGTGGTTGATCACGGAGAGCGTGCCATTCTTCCATTAAAGTGAATCTAACATTCTTCCCACATGCATATAATTCCTGCGCTTTTGCCAAAACATCATTCTCCGACTAACCACTTCCTTGCATACGCTTAGCGCCATCATAAGCGCCAATCCATTTACCCAACACTTTGTTCATATAATTAAAACGGTTTCGGCATGCAGGTCCATCACGCGGAGGATCGAATGAGCAATGCTCATTACAATACTCAGCAATTTTACCCCAATATGTTTCACCTTTCTGGTTTCTCCCGACAACACTGCTTGTTCCAAATTTAATCCACCCACTAATTAGCACCAAATTTTGTTCAGTGTTCCATGCTGGTTGCTGAGTTTTCCTGCTCTTAGGAGTTGAATCCTCTGAATTTGGAGCAACTTCATTAGAAACTATCATGCCACCAATAGTTAGTTGTGTTGAAAACTCGGGAAATTCAGGTACACCACCACTTGGAAAATTTGCATTCGCCATTGTCACATAACCATTAAACGGGGGTGTTTGAGATGGATTTCTCGGCATAGATCCATAATATGGTTGAAAGTTTGGAACAGAGGATGACTGGTTGAAATTTGGTGGAAAACCAAAATTAGGTATGTTTTGAGGATGTTGGTTGGAAAATTGATTTGGATTTTGATAATAGTTGGGATTTTGATAATTGTTGGGATTTTGAAAATTGTTAGGATTTTGGTTAAATGGAAAATTAGCAGAATTTTGAGTGTTAAAATGATTATTGGGATCCATTTCACTAAAAAAAGACACTTAACTTAAAAAAAAACACTAATAGAAAGATAATAATAGAGAAAGATAGTGAAAAACTTGGTTTTTTTTTTTCTGTGTCCAAATCAAATGAACCAAGTCTCTATTTATAGAGAAAAAAAATCATGAATTTTGGTATAAAAAAAAAATTAATTTGCAGCGAAATAATTGAGTTTAAAGTATTAAATGGATAAAAATCTGGCCAGCCAATCAGAAACAGCCAAGTGGCATTACTTATCTCTTTTCTCTTTCTCTCTCCGCGTGGGATAAAGCCCACTCTCACTGCCAGAGAGTGGCTCACACGCGCCAGCTTTGGACCAGTGAGGCGTTGCCACGTCAGCCTCTGGGACAGATTAATTGGTGTTGAGTTTATTCAATATCTCTCTCCTCCAACACACACTCAACACCATTTTACACACACCATTACACATCATTTTCCCATGTTGACTTCAATTCAACTCCCCATTGCACTTGGTCTAAAAAAACTGCCCTCGGTACTTTTCTAACCTTAACTGAAGTTTTCCAAAATGTCTATCCACTTAAATTGATGGAAAAAAAATCATAATTTTTCTATTAATCAAAATGTTTAGGCTTAAATACACTTTTGTTCTCCGTATTTTAACCAACTGTCATACCCTAATTTTTGACCCCCCTGAGATGACATATCTTCAGGATTTTCATCAAGTCAAAGTAAGTACCCAGAGCAGTCTGACATTCAATCAAGGGTGTTCAAAAACCAGAAAGCTTAGGCAAAGGATCAATCAATAGAAGGATTAGTCTCTAAGACTCAAGAGCTTCATTATTTCACCTATGATTGATTAGACACCCAGTCATCTAAGTACAGAGTTACTCAGGTCACCAGACTAAGATTTTTTTTTTGAGCCTATCAAGGACTAAACTCAGGGATCACCTTTGGGAAACCCTAAAAAGCCCTAGGGGACCATTAAAAGACATCAATCATCTTCAAATAACTCATATGACAAGATCCACTGGACATTACACCTCAATTCAAAGTCTACAGTCATCATTGTCCTCTGGTCGACAATTAGGGTTTTTGACCTAATTCCCCAAGATAGTTGACTTTTTAATCAGGGCATGGATCCAAAACTCAAGACATGATTCAAGAGTCTCTACTACCTCAATATAATCCATTTACATCATTCATCTGAGGAAAAGATCTTGATTCTACACAAAAGTCCAAAATCTCACCATATCTGGAAAAAGTCAACTGTATGGGATCACCATTGACTTTTGAGATTTTTGGTCAAACCATGGCTTTCAAGGATCAATATCATCAATATATGGATATTAAAGTCATTTGACCAAAGAAATTCAAAGAAATTCATCAAGGAGCGAAAAGTCGGGAATTAGGGTTTTTTGAGGCATGGTGAGAACTCAAAATTTCACCTACACAACTCAAAAAACTTCCAACATGAAAGTTGTAGATCTTGCAAAATAAAACAACATCTTACAAAGGAACTTTTTTCAAAAGATCAATCATTTAAGAGTTTTGGAAATTTTGGAGTTTTAGGTCATAAACACTTAGAAATTTTTCTAAGTGTTTTAACCTAGTTTTCTTCCAACTTTGGCCTCATTTTTCACAAATTTGCCAAAGGATTTTGAAGAAACTCCAAACTAATGATTTGAAGTAGATGTTTAGGGATTTCCAAATTGTGTTCAACCTTCTCCAAATTCATTTTGAGCTAAGAGTTATGCTTGTTCAAAGTTGGCCTCATGAAGTGAAATTATAGGTCATGCATCATTTTGGAACTTTGAAATTTTGTGCACATGACCTCAAATATGGATGCTACACGACCCATAACACATCTGAAAACATGCCATGCATTCATTTTCACCATGCCATGATAATTGAAGAAGATTCTAAAAAACAAGAACATGTGATTATGTAATGATTACATTTAGGAATTTATGGCAAATTGATGAATCACCCAAGGAATCTTCTCACCAACCAATTAGAGCTCATTTCTGTCTCAGAATTGTCCCCTAAGATCAAGCAAAATCGAGGGCTAGGGGATTGATCAAATGGAATCAAAATTCTCATCATTGCATAAGAGATATTTGCAAACTTCCTTCATGCTTAAGAAACCAAATTTCTTTCATTAAGCAAACTCACCACAGCCAATTGATTTGCATTCATTTGCCTATAAATAGGAGGGCATACTTCAGTAGAAAAACACACCAAAGCAACCATATTCCTTGCTTTCTCTTTCTCTTCTCATGCTTATTGTTTTTCAAAGTTCTTTGGCAAGAAGAATCGTTTTCTTCAAACCAGAGCTTATCTTTGGAAAGTAAGCATTCTAACATCTCAAGGGAGGTCATTTGAGGTGATCCAAGCACCTGGATCACTTCTGTAAGTGGAGGAACACCATTGTTGCTCTCACTTTGGAGCAGTTGCAGTTGGAGGTCCATAGTGCAATTCAGAAGGTTTCCAATCAAGCCAAGCATCCAGGCACGTTCCATAGGAGGTAGTGAAGCTGTTCAGATGGCTGCAGCTCATCTGTAACTCAAGAATCATCACTCTCCATGTTCACTTGAAGCTCAAATCGAGGGAGGTCCATAGAACAATTCAGGAAGATTGAGGTTACAACAAGCATTCAGTTAGCATCACTGAGTCACAAGGAAGCTTTTGGGATCATTCATACATGCCCAGTTGCTCTCTATCATCCTCACGACCTCCATTTTCAGAGGTAAGTTTCTGAACTCCACCTCTTTAATTTAAGCATTCTTTAAGAAATAGCTCGATTCTATCTTGTTCAGCATCATCAGAGGATTGAAAACCCTCTATCATCATTCATTTATCTTTCAGTATAGTCATTTAATTTGATTTTTAAATTTTAGGGTTCTTCACGATTTCTGGTAAATTAGTTAGATGTAGTTAATATAAATATATATTAGTTACATATTTAGAATCGTGAGTGAATTTAGAACAAGTTTCATGTTTACACCTGGGCCATTGGTTGAGATTTGAGAGAATCAGAATTTCAAAAATGTTGGATCTTGAGGTTGAAGACGAAGATGGAGGGTGGCGCCATTTTTTAAATCTCTGAACAAAGTTTATTTTATTTTGAATGGTATGCGTTTTACAAACGAATTCATCGTTTGCCCTAGTGGCCTCCCATACGCCCTTAGTCTCCTCATGCCTCAAGTCTGGGGTTCGAATCCCCCTCGCCCCAGACTTTTTGATTCTTTTATTTTTCAATGATTTATCACTTGTTTTGAAACATAACCAAATGAGTGAGAGTTGCTATCACCATGCGCGCGTTGGCTCAGTGGTGTTGTTTTGGGTGTGTGACCTAAAGGGCGTGAGTTCAAGCCTTGGTGGAGACATTTCTAAATTTTTTATCACTTTTCACACCTATTCTCTTCACAACTTCACATGATTATTTAACCTATCAAATTAAATCATTTTCACTTCATTTTTCACACACTTTTTATTTAATATACCTATTTTGTGAATAACCAAAAAAATCATAAAAAATATTATTTATTTCATGTGTTTTAATTAGGTTTAACATAGTATGTTTTAAAGTGTTTTCTTAAAAACTTTAAATATATATATTCATTTTGTTTTAACCTAATTATTTTGAAAATAAGTTTATGATAAAACCCTAATTGTTTAGGTCTTAATTAGGCATAGATCTTTATTCTTTACCTTAATTAAATTGACTTTTTGTCAATTTTCAAAACTGTTTTCAATCTCCGTTTAAATCAAATGATTAAGGTTTTCAAACAACAAAACCTTATATCATTTCAAATCATTTTCAAAACTGCTTTTGTAACCAGTACTGTAAAGTACTGGGCCTCTAATAGAGTGTAAGTCCCAAACACCTTCTCTTCTTAGCTTGTTTTACAAAACTGTATTTTCAAAATCTTCTTTCTGTTTTCAAAACATTCTTCTGGTATTTGAAGGGCATTATTCCCGGTGAAACTCTTCAGATACCTATGTGACCTTTGTCCATCTTCACTTCTTCTGTTTTCAAAAACCATTAACTGTTTATCATATATATATTAAACTGTTATCCATCAATTACTGGTAAGGCTTTGTACATACTTCTTCAAAGGCCTCCACTCCATCCAGGTTAGGCTTTACAAGCTTTCAATTTACAGTCTTTATTTAAATTACTGTCAAATATAAACTGTGCATATATATATATTAGTTTAGAACTACGTTTGAGTGTAAACCCTAGGACAGTTAAACTATATATATATATATATTATAGGAATATGACCTAGGATTGAGAATGTCTTCCCGGTGAAGGCTCTTTCCTAATTAGAGATCTGTAGTTCAAACCCCCAAGATGAATTATTCCCGGTGAAACATCTTGGCAAAAACCTTAGAATCCAAAAAAATAGGACACATCCACCCAAAGAGGAATTATTCCCGGTGAAACCTCTTACCCATTTGCTTAGAGCCAAAATAAGTTCAAAAACTACATGGCTTTCTCTTGTGCTATAACAAGGACCCTCGATGACCCTCGATTAGCCTCCTCTTGGGCTTTGTACAAGGACCCACAGGCTTCTTAAAAGCATTTCCAGCTTCCTCTTGAGCTTGTATACAAGGACCCATCAGGTTTCTTATAAACATAGGAACAGGTCTTAGTCACCTTTTAACCTACCCTGGTGAGTTTCTTCCAATTTAAACCAGACTTTAAACAAGCTAAGTTTGTCTCAATTTTACATTGAGTACACCTTTTGGAATGAGAGACATGGACAGTCTCTGTCACCCTTATCCTCATCAATCTTCCTTAGCAGAGTCTAGGATCCATGTTTGCTTATCCTCAGTCATGGTCAGCCTTCATCTTGGGCTTTAAACAAGAAGTCTCCACTAGATAATCTTTCTGCCATTCATTTTAAAAAAAAAACCCTGGAAAGGGTTAGCCTCCACAAAACATTCTTTCATCTTAACAAAAACCCCTGGAAAGGGTTAGCCTCCAAAATCACATCTTCAAAAAACCAAAGATTCATTCTCTTAGGAGATAATTTCCCCCAAAAAAAAGTCAAAACCCCTGGAAAGGGTCAGCCTCCAAAAACATGACAAAAAATCAGTCTTTTAACAGACAATTCTACCAGCTGAGTCAAAATCCCTGGAAAGGGTTAGCTTCCAAAAAATCAGTCTTTTAATAAATAAATCCTTCAATAGAGTCAAAAATCCAACAAAAATAGTCAGCCTCAACCTTGGGCATTGTATAAGGCAGATAATAGAGTCTCCCCTAGTGAGTCCTTCATTATTCAGTAGCCACAACCTTGGGCTTTGTACAAGGCAGATAAACCATATTTCATGTGTCAAAGATTCCTAACATCTAGGATCTTTTCCCATAGAGTCATCCATACTCAGTTTATTTAAGAGTCCGCCACAACCTCGGGCTTTGTACAAGGCCGAAAATAATGTTTTCCCTAGCTAGAGTCAGCCTCAATTCTGGGCTTTGTACAGAACACCAAATAAAACCCATCAAAATAGATTCTCCCCAAGTAGAGTCAGCCTCAATTCTAGGCTTTGTACAGAACACCAAAATTCATTGTAATTAATCCCCAATGGAGTTTTCTCCCAGAGTCAATAAACAATCAATCAATCAAAAAGCCTCAAGCTTGGGCCTCATACAAGCCAGTTTAAAAAAAATCAAATCTTTTATACAGTAGATAGACATAGCTTATCTCTATAGAGAGATCTTTCCTCTATCTCACCACATTCAAACAAACAAACATTACACATTTCAATTTCAATCAAAGTCTCCCATTTAGGACTCTGAAAGACATGCTCTGGCACATCCCCAGACTTGTACACTTTCCCTAATTTGGACGAGCATCTTTCTTTCATTCAAGAGATACTAGCATACTTGCAAACACACAAGTAAGGTCACTCTCTTAATGAAATGAATCCAGTTATTCTGTCACTCTTTCAAAATGTTTGTGGTGGAATAGTAGAAATACCTCTCTATAAAGATGACTTCATGTCTCTTTACTGTAAACAGAGATTTAATTCAAGCTTCAACCTTGAGCTTCAAGCAAGGCACCCAAAAACAATTAATAATCAATTAGTTCCCCGAACTACATTAAGCTCTGACTTCCATTAGGGATATGTAGGCATGAGGTTCACAAGGAACCTCAACGAGCTAATAAAATACCAAAAATAGTCAGTCAGTCTGTCTGTCTTTCTTTTATTCAATTCAATTCCTTCTCCTAACACAAAGGAGAAACTTTCCCAATCATTAGCAGTAAACACAATCACAATGACACAGAGAAGGTTCCTGTAGAGTACTACAGATATGTAGGGTGTTTAAACATTTCCCTATGTATAACCGACCCCCCGGACTCCAGAATTTCTAGTCTAGGTGAATCCCCACACTTATCAAACTCCTAGGGTTTAGTTGAGATCTTTTTTCCCCTTTCCTACTCGTAGGACAAATAAGAAAGTTCGTGTGATATCGTAGGAAGAACTGAAATAAAATTCATCCCACCACGGGCGCATTCTCCTTCCAAATTTCGCGTGAAGGGTCTAGCGTGCCGTCCTCCCAAGTGAAACGGGGAGGTAAAAAAAACGACACCACAGTAAAAATGGCGACTCTGCTGGGGATATAAGTGTTAAAAACCTTGGTTTTTCATCTAAATCAATGGTTGACCTGTTGCTGGTCCAGCCCCAATGAGGAATTAGGGATGCCAAATTCCCCCTCAAACAAGAGAGGTCCTGCCTAACCTCTGTGTCATTTCATGTGTTTGCAGCATTTATATTTGTTTATTTTGTTTATTCTGTATCGGGAAAGGGCTTGATTCCCCCTTGTGGTGAGAAATCCTATACCCGGATTTGAGTGCAACATAAGATAGGATGGAGGATGTCTTCCCGGTGAAGACCCTCCAATCTTGGTTCACAATTCTACTCTTGGGATTTTCCTGGCTGGTTGTGATTAACTGCGCCACTGCATTCCGAGACTGATTTGTACCAGGAGGACCTAGAAACACATTAACCCCACTTAAAGCCTTTTTGTTAGGACGTAGAGCGGTGATTACGAAAGTAATTGTCACGCAGATACTACACTCAGAGAAAACTCTCTTATAGATACCAATCAATGTATCTTTAAGGTTGAGCAAAAACTCTGAGACCCCTAGAACCCGTTCTAGAGGTACAAAAATCCTTATCCTTAGTTTACCATTGGGGCGAGGTTTGCGTTTTGACTTCATGACCACTATACCCTTCAACGCCATGTTTGTTTAAAACTCTTGTGTGTGCATTCATGCATTCATGCATCATTCATTAATAAACAACTAAAAGCAAAAGAGTCTTTTTCGAGTCGTTTTTCAAGGAAACTAAATAACGAACGTTTTGAACTTCATAGAAAGAGAGAAACGGAGAAAGGACTTAAGGATCTATACCATGGATTATGGGAGAAAGAGAGCTAGGAAATACACCTTCAAGATTCCCCAGGTCGAGGAACTGGGAAAGCTCGGAAAACTGGTGGTCAACCCCTAGGCTTTCAAGGAGAAGTATGGAAAACTTCTGCCTTTGCTCAATACCAACATTGTGGATGGGATCCTTCCCACCTTGGTACAGTTCTACGATCCAACGTATCAATGTTTCACCTTTCCATATTATCAGCTCATGCCTACGTTGGAGGAGTACTCTCGTCTGATTGGAATACCCGTGTACGCGCAAGATCCGTACTCCGGTTTGGAAAAGAATCCTGACGACATTATCATTGCTGCAACTACTCCTTTGAACGTAGTCGACATCAGAAATCATATGGTGAGTAGAGGAGGAATTCAAGGATTGCCCTCCAAATTCCTGTTTGATCAAGCTCGGTACTTCGTCAGCATCCAAGATATGAGCGCATTTGAGGAAGTCTTGGCTTTGCTTATCTACGGATTGTTTTTGTTCCCTACCATTAACGATTTCGTCGACATCAACGCAATTAAGATCTTCTTAATTGGAAATCCGGTTCCAACCTTGCTTACGGATGCTTATCACTCTGTGCATTCAAGAAACCTGCAGCGAGGAGGATTAATCACATGCTGCGTACCGTTGTTATACGAATGGTTCATTTCGCACCTGCCAAAGTCCAGCACTTTCTGGAATATGAGGGATGGCCTTTACTGGTCACAGAAAATCATGTCTCTCACTCATACGGACATTGAGTGGTGTAGTCCTGACAACGACGAAACCAAGATCATCTTCAGTTGCGGAAGTTTTCCCAACATACCTCTTATTGGAACTAAGGGAGGATTTAGTTACAATCCAGCTTTAGCCCGTCGTCAATACGGCTATCCCATGAAAAATATACCAAGTAACATTCAATTGGAGGGTCTGTTCTTCAAGAACATCGACGATCATGGCAACATGCTGAAGAAGGAAATTGTCCAAGCCTGGCGTCTTGTTCACAGCAAAGGGAGAAGATTGTTAGGAAAACATCTTTGCATCTCCCTGGATCCTTACCTTCAATGGGTACGCGTCAGAGCATTCAAGCTCAGGATGCCATATTGATCGCGACTTTGCGTGTCTATTAGTCGGGATAACTGCAAGTGCACAGTCGTGTCGTGTAGTTTTAAAAGATATCGAATCCACAGGGACTATAAATCGACCTACCGTTATCTAAAGTTACTATGTAAAGCTAAGGCTAATGATATTTGGGTTTTTTATAAATGGGGAAACTAAAATCTTAAATCTAGGTAAAAATATAATAACAAACGGATATCAGTATGTATTTCATCTAACTTAGGTGATCTGAAGTTCCATTGGCCAGATTCTAATTAAATCAAAGATCTTTACCAACTATGTTATTTAAAAGTCCTCCTCTCAAACTCTCGCTCTATTGATTCAGACTACGATCCTAACTCTTAATGTACGCTTTCGCCATCCCACCAGATTTAGAAACGCTTTTTGAAAACAACTTAGTTAATAAAATGCTTGTTTTATGAAGTCGTTATCTACTTAAATCTCCTAATCTCAAACTCTCGCTCTGTTGACTCGGAACATGCTAATATCCCTAACGTACGCTTTCGCCATCCCGCGCGGGTTTAAAAACACTTTTTGAAAGTAAATAAATTCTAATTAGTTCTAATACGCTTTCGCCATCCTTAAAACTAATGTCCTATGTCTACTATCCAGTTAAAGATCTCAAACTTCCGCTCTATTGATTTTAACCTTTGACCGTCTTAACACCTCAAACTTTCGCTCTATTGGTTTTAAGACTTACTAATTAAATTAGACATACAAACCAAAAACAAGTGACATTTAATAAAATATAATTAAGCCAATTTATTTCGGATCCCTACGGTTAAATTACTTTACATACCGACATCTAAATAAATTAGCCAGACATATTAATATGGTTAAACATGCATAAATAAATTCGGTTCATAATATTAGGCATATTAATTGGCATATAATATATCATGCAATAAATATAAATAATGGCGGTAAATAATAAACCTGAATAATATAAATCTGAAATAAAACTTGAATCTTGGAGTACTTGAACTTCCACCACAAGTCGGTTGGATTGTTCTTCAGAAATTATTCGGCGTAAATTAAACAAGGAAATTAAAAAACCAAATCTAACGTAAGGTTAGATCTGTTAAAGATTCACAACAATTTCCGGTGTAGAAATTGTTGTGAGAAAATATGAACGAAAGTAGAAATAAAAACTGAAATTAAAAATGCTGGAATGAAAAGGGAAATAATACTGAACTAAAAATGGTGGCTGGGACTAAGCATGGTCCAACCCTTTTTCACTTCGCAGAAGCCTCTATTTATAATGAGAAATGTGGTAACTGCTTCTTCACGTGTTCCTCTTTCTTCCCCGAGAATTTAGGAACAATTTTGACTTGGAAAGGGTTGGAGACGTGCGCCTTGTGTGAGAAAGGAGTGGAGAAAATAGTGGAGAGATGGAGACGGGCGTCTCCATTTGTTGAACGTGGCCACTTGTGTGAGAAAGAAGTGGAGAAAATAGTGGAGAGGTGGAGACGGGCGTCTCCATTTGTGACGTGGCCACTTATGTTGGGCTTTGGGCCTTCGGAGACGGGGGTCTCCATCTTTGGAGACGGGGGTCTCAGTTTGGAGACGGGGGTCTCCATTTGGAGACGGGGGTCTCCATTTGGAGATGGGCATCTCCCTCTGTTTTCGTGGACTGGGCTTTTAGTTTGCACAATTGGGCCTTCTTTGCACCCCTTTCTTGCTTCAGCACCCCTTTTCCATCTTTTAGGCACAAATAGTTGTGATTTTAGCTCCATTTCTTTCCTTTTCACAAATAGTCCTCAAAACGAACATAAACCCTAAAACAATGAAAATACCAGCATAATACCAACATAAAACAACATAATTAAGATAAAATAGGGAAATAATATATGTAAATCAAGCCAAATATGTGATACAATTTCGTGTTATCAAATACCCCCACACTTAAACCATTGCTTGTCCTCAAGCAATCAACCACACGGTAAAAGAAAATGATTAAGCAAGTTTCGAAACAAGGGCATGACACGACTCCTAGTCATACGTGGTTATTAGGCAAAGGTTAGATCGATAGGTACTAAATGCCAACACCAAGGATACCGTAACGACGCAATGTCAAAAACTCCCTCCTTATACAAACCAATTCGAATTATGCCATTATAACTCAACCTATATCTCTCGTTTTTTCTTTCACTCTTTTCATTCAAGCGCAATCACATTAAGCCCGTTATCCGTACACGCACATAGTAGGGAAATCGGTTAGCGACTATGATCCTTTTCTTTTCTTTAGCACGGGGTTCTGGTTTTTAGTGGTGCAACCCCATTTTTCCCAACTGCGGTTGCGGGGGATCGAACCGTAGTCCACCCTACCAAGCCCAGTACCAGTGACCTCTAGGCCAACCAACAGTGGGTGCTAATTATTAAATCCTTATATGCGTAACAACCGTTGGGCTAAATGACCGGGTGAGGGTCACCTAACTTAGAGGGTTATTTTTTTTCAATCAAATCATTTATCTATTAAAAACAGGATCATTCACTTATATTCATCGACTCCCTACGTAGTTTGTGCTTAAGATGGTGCCGACTGCTAATATAAACTACTTAAGAGCTACTTTGAAAACTTGAGCCTAAGGTCTCGACATAATGGGCATCCAAATTGATATCACATAATGAGGGGGTTTAGGGTGTCAGGACGGTATCAATGTTGTTGAAACATCTCCAAGTCTTTCTAACAATGCCTAAAGTGTGACAACCTCTATACTTTCAGAGTGTGTATGCCATGCGTCAAAAACCAAATAATTTTTGTTGGTGGAATAAAATTTTAAATTTCGGGGAAATTCAATAGCAATAGAAAATCACGTATAAAGACTCGACAACATAACTAGGATACAATAAATAAAGCAATAAATGAAAGCGGTAAAGCTTCTCCCCCACACTTAAACCAAACATTGTCCTCAATGTTTCAATCCAAGGTGGAGAAGAAAAGACATAACCTATATGGATGCTACCGGAGGGCTATCACAACCAAATCTGCTCCGCGTCCGGAGGAAATATCTTCTCTCATCATGCTCATCAACGGTGTCACCACCAGCAGCAACACTCGTAGGAATGTGCGTGGAGACCCATTCATCTTTGAGATGATCGTCTATAGATTTTTCGCCTAGATATGGCCGAGACGTGACAAGTGATCCATATCTTTATTATCTGCAAGTTCAAACGATAAAAGGAAAACATTAAACTGAAAACTCGTGGGTTGCCTCCCACGCAGCGCTTTGTTTAACGTCGATAGCTCGACGGTTTAAGAGTGCAAGCACTCAAGGTGGTTCTCTCGAGAATGACTCCTTGGTTGAACTTTTAGCAAACCTCGTTTTCCATGGCCACTTATCAAGCCATCTCACATATCCCTCACCTTTTCTTTTCTTTCTTCTGTAGGGTGGTTCATTCTTTTGAAATCGTGGTGGCGGTTCTGGATCGATCCTAAGTATTAGCTTTTCAAGTTCGGGCTTAGTGATATTATCCACCACCTCAAAGGTTAACCTTACCCTCTTATCACTAATGATATCCTTAGTTTCATGGTCGTCTAAATTTCTCTTTTTATGCAAGACTTCAAATAAGGGTGCATTAGTGTGGATATTTTCCAATATCTTCACATACATTATGGATTTGGAGTCTACCTTAGCTTCCACAAAACTTTGCGGGAAAGAAATCGGTGGGGTATAGGGAAGAGGAATAACAATAGGTGTTTTCCTCTCTACCTCTTCTACAACCTCCCTTTCAGATGGTGTTGGTGGATTTTTCTCAATCTCCACTCTTTTCTCACTAGAAATCTCTTCAACCACATTATCACTCTCTTCAATCTCATAATCACTCTCCTCAATCTCATTATTACTCTCCTCAGGCATTTCAATTTGTTCTTCACTAATGGTTGTGCCAATATACTCCTCAAGTAAGTCTCCTAGTGGCTTTTGTTCAAGTTGGGCGATTTGAGTATCTAACGCCATGTTGTGAGTCGCGAGGGATTCAACCATAGTTGTCAGTTGCCTAAGGGTTTCATTGTTTTGAATACTTTGTTTGATAAACTCTTGGTTTTGGACGGTTTGGGTTTCTACAAAGTGCTCCATCATGGCTTCTAATCTAGAGTGAGTTAGCGTCTCGTCGGAATCCTCCATTGATATTTCGAAGTTAAAATTATGGGATTCTTGAGGTTCTTTAAAGGGAGCTAGCGTTGCATTTTGTGTTTCCTCAAAGTGCTTCGTCATCATAGATTCTAGCCTAGAGAGAGTTTGTGCTTCAATGAATTCCTCCATTAAGATCTCGAGGTTGGATTTATGATAATCTTGCGACTCCTCGAAATGTTAGGCATGGTGATCGTAGAGGAAATTCGGTTGATGATAAGTTTGCGTTGTATTGAAATCCTCTATTGATGCTTCAAGGTTAGAGTTATAGGATTCTTGTGGTTCCTCGAAGTAGGTTAGCGTCGCATTTTGCGTTTCCACAAAGTTCCTTGTCATCATAGATGTTTCATTAAAAATTTCCATTATCATTTCGAGGTCGGATTTATGGGGTTCTGGAGACTCCTCAAAATATTGATTATGGTGATCGTAGAGGAAATTCGGTTGAGGATGGGTATGGTTGGGATTATAAAATTCTTGTGGTTCCTCAAAATGTTGGGATTGGTGATTGTAGAGGGAATTCAGTTGAGGATAAGCTAGTGTCGAATTGTAATCCCCAATTAATGTTTCGAGGTTTGGATTGTAGGTTTCTTGTGGTTCCTCGAAATGTTGAGATTGGGAGTTGCAGAGGTAATTTGGGTGAGAATGAATTGGTGGCGCAGCATTGAAATTCTCCAATAGTATTTCGAGATCGGATTTATAGGATCCAGGTGATTCCTCGAAATACTGGGAGTGGGGGTTATAGAAAAAGTTTGGGTGATACATAGTAGTAAATGAAAAGAAAGAAAAAAAAATGCCTTAGTCTCTACGGTGTAACTAAAAGAGTTACGATATCGACTTGAATAGTCCCCGGCAACGGCGCCAAAAACTTGATCGCGACTTTGCGTGTCTATTAGTCGGGATAACTGCAAGTGCACAGTCGTGTCGTGTAGTTTTAAAAGATATCGAATCCACAGGGACTATAAATCGACCTACCGTTATCTAAAGTTACTATGTAAAGCTAAGGCTAATGATATTTGGGTTTTTTATAAATGGGGAAACTAAAATCTTAAATCTAGGTAAAAATATAATAACAAACGGATATCAGTATGTATTTCATCTAACTTAGGTGATCTGAAGTTCCATTGGCCAGATTCTAATTAAATCAAAGATCTTTACTAACTATGTTATTTAAAAGTCCTCCTCTCAAACTCTCGCTCTATTGATTCAGACTACGATCCTAACTCTTAATGTACGCTTTCGCCATCCCACCAGATTTAGAAACGCTTTTTGAAAACAACTTAGTTAATAAAATGCTTGTTTTATGAAGTCGTTATCTACTTAAATCTCCTAATCTCAAACTCTCGCTCTGTTGACTCGGAACATGCTAATATCCCTAACGTACGCTTTCGCCATCCCGCGCGGGTTTAAAAACACTTTTTGAAAGTAAATAAATTCTAATTAGTTCTAATACGCTTTCGCCATCCTTAAAACTAATGTCCTATGTCTACTATCCAGTTAAAGATCTCAAACTTCCGCTCTATTGATTTTAACCTTTGACCGTCTTAACACCTCAAACTTTCGCTCTATTGGTTTTAAGACTTACTAATTAAATTAGACATACAAACCAAAAACAAGTGACATTTAATAAAATATAATTAAGCCAATTTATTTCGGATCCCTACGGTTAAATTACTTTACATACCGACATCTAAATAAATTAGCCAGACATATTAATATGGTTAAACATGCATAAATAAATTCGGTTCATAATATTAGGCATATTAATTGGCATATAATATATCATGCAATAAATATAAATAATGGCGGTAAATAATAAACCTGAATAATATAAATCTGAAATAAAACTTGAATCTTGGAGTACTTGAACTTCCACCACAAGTCGGTTGGATTGTTCTTCAGAAATTATTCGGCGTAAATTAAACAAGGAAATTAAAAAACCAAATCTAACGTAAGGTTAGATCTGTTAAAGATTCACAACAATTTCCGGTGTAGAAATTGTTGTGAGAAAATATGAACGAAAGTAGAAATAAAAACTGAAATTAAAAATGCTGGAATGAAAAGGGAAATAATACTGAACTAAAAATGGTGGCTGGGACTAAGCATGGTCCAACCCTTTTTCACTTCGCAGAAGCCTCTATTTATAATGAGAAATGTGGTAACTGCTTCTTCACGTGTTCCTCTTTCTTCCCCGAGAATTTAGGAACAATTTTGAATTGGAAAGGGTTGGAGACGTGCGCCTTGTGTGAGAAAGGAGTGGAGAAAATAGTGGAGAGATGGAGACGGGCGTCTCCATTTGTTGAACGTGGCCACTTGTGTGAGAAAGAAGTGGAGAAAATAGTGGAGAGGTGGAGACGGGCGTCTCCATTTGTGACGTGGCCACTTATGTTGGGCTTTGGGCCTTCGGAGACGGGGGTCTCCATCTTTGGAGACGGGGGTCTCAGTTTGGAGACGGGGGTCTCCATTTGGAGACGGGGGTCTCCATTTGGAGATGGGCATCTCCCTCTGTTTTCGTGGACTGGGCTTTTAGTTTGCACAATTGGGCCTTCTTTGCACCCCTTTCTTGCTTCAGCACCCCTTTTCCATCTTTTAGGCACAAATAGTAGTGATTTTAGCTCCATTTCTTTCCTTTTCACAAATAGTCCTCAAAACGAACATAAACCCTAAAACAATGAAAATACCAGCATAATACCAACATAAAACAACATAATTAAGATAAAATAGGGAAATAATATATGTAAATCAAGCCAAATATGTGATACAATTTCGTGTTATCACATATCAACATCAAGAACCTATTCCCCTAAGGGAACCAATTTACCTTTTTTCCACCGATGTTGAAAAACTGCAAGCGGCATTAAACAAGGTATCCCAAGAAAGGAATGCTTGGAGGAACAACTATCGAATTGTCAACACGGAAAACGTTGAGATTCAAAACATCCTAAGAAGGAAGGATGAGTTACTTGAAGTACTCGATCGACAAGTGACACAAACGTCACTTTCTCATCATATCCCTCCTGCTTCCTGGATCATCGATCAGCTCACGTCAGAGAACGCTCAGCTCAAGAAACAGAAGAAGATGTTAGAACGTGAAGTCGGCTCTTCGTCAAAGTTTTAGAGTCCTTTCTCTCGGTTTCTCTGTATTTCCCTTTTCAAAGTGTGTAAAAAACGGCGTTTTCGCTTAATTAATAAAAGTTTGATGTTTCATAACGTAATTATGGTGTTTCCTTGAAAAATATTAACTTAATTGCATATCATACATCGCTTTAGTTGTACGCACTGACACGAGAATTGTCGCGGATCTAATAGTCACTTTCCTTTCTCCAGAAAGAGAGGAGGAGAAGGAGGTGAACCAAGACTTTCAAGCTGTCTCATCCATACAACACTCGTTCAAGTCGCAAGAAAAGAATGGAAGACTTTGAGCAAGAGAATGAAGAACTCAGGGAAGAGATTAATACTCTCAAAGGTACTGTTGAAAGGCTCAATAGTATGGTAGAAGCCCTGGTAGTTGCACAGAATCGACCAACGCCAGAAGAACCACAAAGGACTGTGGTTTCCGAGATCGTTTCTACTCCCATTCCTCAGTATACCATGCCGCCTGATCGACCTTGGGGCATGCCGTATAACTTTACTCCAGAAGGGTACATACCTCCAGCTTCTGAAGCTCCAAAAGTCACCATGGATATGCGTCCACCGGAGGGTTACAAACCTTTGGAAATTGAAGTTCCAAGAGCAACGGCAATGGGTTTCACACAACAGAATGTTGAGATTCCAAGATCTACTGTCATGGCTTCTCCACGACCGATTATGCATACTTTTCCCCCGCAGGGCGGACAAGTATATCATCACGCCCCAAGTGAGGATGCTGGCGTGTATGAAAGATTGGACGAGTTCCAGGAACAGTTTCTGCAAATGCAGAAGGAACTCAAGACTCTCCGAGGACAAGATCTATTTGGAAAGAATGCTGCAGACCTCTGTCTGGTTCCAAATGTTAAGATTCCTCACAAATTCAAAGTACCAGATTTCGAGAAGTACAAAGGGAATTCATGCCCACAAAGTCATCTTGTGATGTACGCTCGAAGAATGTCAACTCAGACTGATAATCAACAATTACTCATTCATTATTTTCAAGACAGCCTGACTGGTGCTGCACTCAAATGGTACATGAACTTGGACAGTTCAGAGATTCGTACTTTTCGAGACCTCGGAGAGGCCTTCGTCAAACAGTATAAGTACAATCTGGATATGGCTCCCGACAGAGATCAACTCCGGGCCATGACTCAAAAGGATAGAGAAAGCTTCAAGGAATACGCTCAGAGATGGCGTGAAGTTGCTGCTCAAATTTGTCCACCACTTGAAGAGAAAGAAATGACAAAAATCTATCTCAAAACTTTGAGTCCATTTTACTACGGACGAATGGTTGCAAGTGCACCAAGTGACTTTACCGAGATGGTAAACATGGGTGTACGTTTAGAAGAAGCAGTTCGGGAAGGACGCCTGAACAAAGAACCAGAATCTTCTGTTGGTCCAAGGAAGTATGGAAGTTCTTTCCAGAAGAAAAAGGATCAAGATGTCAGCAATGTCTTGCACAAAATCAAGAAGAAATTCCAACCTCAAGTTGCAACAATAACTCCGGTTGTTAACTCAGCGCCAGCTTATCAACCTCAGGTTTCGCAACAACAAATTCAACAAAGGTCGCAGCAACCTCAGCAGCAGGTTCGACCTCCAAATTACAACAATCGGGCTCCAAGGTATCCTGCCTTTGACCCCGTACCAATGCCGTATGC